>NW_028318022.1:7750000-8011722 GCF_062004578.1 Staurois parvus | reverse complement strand
GCAGTAGTTGGTCCCATGTGGGAACATCTGATGTAAGGGGGACTGTGATAGGGACACATTATATAAGAAAGTACAGGTTCTATTCATTCATTCCAATCTAATGACAGTCCAATATATACTAGTGCTCCCTGTTCACTCCCTACTGACACTGTCCAGCCCCTCACAAAATCATTGTGAAAAAAATTATACAAAAATAAATTGTAAAAAACAATTAAAAATTATGCCAAAATGTCTAAAGAAAGGTACACTAGTAAAAAGGCCTACAGGATTCTGAGTATGTCAGATAAGAGCAAAGGGGGGGAAGATGAGAGTCCTCACTGACAGACTCTGCCTAAGAATACGAACCTGTAGAGAGCAGCGACACCCTGTCATGGAGTTTGGGCGATGGAGAAGAGATGCCTGCTAAGGTCAGGCGTACCCGACCCCATGCCTAGGTTGCTGAGGTGCTAGAAACACACCATGATTCTCATATGCAGCAGAGTGCAAGTACTAGCACTACACTACTTTTTGGTGAGCTGGTGAGCACCAGCTGCCAAGTACATCCTGGCCTTTTACACCCCAGCACTGCAGTATCACGTGCTGACATGGCGAGTCCCATAACTGCAGTCCAAGTTGGCGAGGTGGCTAGTATTAGTAGTGTCCAGCAGCCACCAAAAATTCACACATAGACACATAGAGCCCATAGTGCCCTTCTGGATATGCTTCCAAATCCTAACTGGCATCCCTTAATTTTTTTTTAGCTGTTGTTCATGGAAGATTTGTATAATTTAATTGTGGACCAAAGCAATTTGTATGCTGAAAGAATCAGGCTCAGAATACGAACCTGTAGAGAGCAGTGGCACACCATCAGGGAGTTCAGAAGATGGAGAAGGGGTCACTGCTGAGGTCAAACGTACCCGACCCCATGCCCAGGTTGCTGAGGTGCTAAAAAGACACAATAATTTTCATATGCAGCAAAGTGTCAGTACCAGTGCTGCACTACCTTTCAGTGAACTGGAAAGCACCAGATGCCTAGTACATCCTGGTCTTTTACACCCCAGCACTGCAGTATCACTTGGTGACATGGCGAGTCCCATAAGTGCAGTTCAAGTTGGTGAGGTGGCTAGCATTAGTAGCGTCCAGCAGCCACCAAGAATTTGAACACAGGCACATAGAATCCATAGTGTCCTTCTGGATATGCTTGCAAATCCTAATTAGCATTCCCTTGATTTTTTTTTGGGGGGGCTATTTTTACGGAAGATTTGTATAGTTTGATTGTGGACCAAAGCAATTGACGTGTTGACCAGTACATCACCGCAAAACCAAATTCATATCTTGCAAGATGATTTGAATGAAAACGTATCATAGTTTCCAAGTTTAAAATATTTTTGGTCCTAACCCTTAACATGGGCATTACAACAAAGAATGAATTGTGGTCATGTTGGTCCACACACCCAATTTATCATATGACTGTGTTCTCTGCTGCCACGCCCAGGAATAGATAAGAGAATATAATGTGCATCTTGCATTTTAACGACAACACACTTGTCCTCAGGGTGACCCTGAATATGATTGGCTTGACAAAATTTGGCCCCTCATTAATCACTTTTACCAGAAATTTGCAGTTTTGTATATGCACCATCAAAACATCTACATAGATGAATCCATCATTAATTGTATTAAAAGAGGTGTAGACTCCAGAGAGAGAGATATAATTTTACCCCTGTACAAATTATTAGTAAGACCTCATCTGGAATATGCAGTTCGGTTTTGGGCACCAATTTACAAAAAGAACATTGGGGAACTGGAGAAAGTGCAGAGAAGGGCAACAAAACTGATAAGAGGCATGGAGGAGTTCAGCTATGAGGAAAGACAAGAGGAGCATAATTTTACATCTGGAGGAAACGAGATTTAATCTCCAAATACGGAAAGATTTCTTCACAGTGACAGCTGTGAAAATGTGGAATAGACTCCTTCAAGAGTTGGTTGTGGCCAGCTAAGTGGATTGCTTTAAAAAAGGCCTGGATTCTTTCCTAGATACACAGAATATGACTGAATACTAACATTTATAGGTAAAGTTGATGCAGGGAATATCCGATTGCCTCTTAAAGGATCAGAAATGAATTTTTTCCCCTGCAGGAGTAAATTGGATCATGCTTTGTTGGGTTTTTTTTTTGCCTTCCTCTGGATCAACTGTGGGTATAGAATTACAACTTTTTTTTTTTTTTTCGGTTGAACTGGATGGAATTGTGCCTTTTTTCAGATTTCACTATATAACTATTAATTTTCTGGCTGCCTTGCATTCATGCAGTATCTCTCCAGCAAGCATACCAGATACAGGTCAAAATGTATAAGCTCTGTGAGAGGGTGATGGGCTATACATATGCTTTTAGGATTTATGAGAGAAAACACAGTCATGTCTTTTTTTCTCCACCCATTTTCCTTATGGCGTACTACTTGTATGTGGACAACCACTTTTAAGACATTTATTTGATCGTTAAATTGGTTGCTGTGGTACTGTGCGACCTAATCATAATACATGTGGTTGCGGTGTGCTAATGTGGGGTTCCACACAGATCACTCTTCAGAGACCAAAGCTAGTGTGAACGAGCTCTTAAAAGGGATTCTGGGCAGGAAGGGATTCATTGCACTTATCAGGCATGGCTTATATTCACACGCTCTACCGCATGAGTTTCGGCCAAACTTGGCAGCTCTTTATTGCCTGGCTCTGGAGCTGTGCATGAGCAGTTAAGAGCCAGCAAAAAGGGGATTTTTAAAAACCTTTTTATGCCAGCCGCCCACCAGTGGTGAAAGGGACCCTCTGCTGGGCTCTGATGTAAGGGGCGGTACTCTGCTGTAAGGTGGGACTTTGGTGTAAGGGGGGACTCTGCAGACTCTGATGTAAGGTGGGGCTCTGAAACACGGATGTAACGGGGGCTCTGATGTGTAGAGGGAATGCTGTGGACTTTGCTATAAGGGTGAACTCTGATGTAAACACGGAGCTCATCCTGACTGCTGCATGCTTTTACATAGACTTGATCGAGGTGCTCATTATCTCAACTGTTGCTGGTTTTAATGAAGTTCTTCTTTAAAGTGTAAGTTCACCTTTACAGAAAATCTGTAAGCTGTTCTAAACACTGGACCTCTTCCCACCCCAGGTCCTGCTGTTCTTACCTCTCACAATCTTGCACTGTCAGGCTCTTGCATGCCGCTCCACTCATGGGATTTGAAATTCCTGTGGCTTTCTCTTTTCTCCTTGCAGTGCTCACGGGACGGGCAAGACAGATTCTGATTGGTCAGCACCATTCATGTGACAGTGCTGACCAATTAGAATCCGTCTGGTCCATACTGGCTGCACAGTTCAGAGAGGAGATAGCCACGGGGATTTCAAATAACCTGACCTGCGGAGCAGCATGTGGGAACCTGACAGCGCAGGATCATGCAAGGTAAGTACAGCAGGATTGGGGGTAGGGGGGGGGAAGGGGACAGTGTTATGTCACCTTACAGATTTTCTGTAAAGGGCAAACTTACACTTTAAGGTAGGCTCAGTAAGGCATACAATCAGTAATTTTAATTAGATTCCCACATCCACACATTTGATACTGCCCTGCTGACCAACTGTACTCTGCCCTACTGATTCCTGTTTTTGTACACTGTCCTGCTGATCTCCCATCCCCTGCCCCCCTGACATTTGTTACTGCACCCACAGATCAGACCGGCTAGATCCTGCCCCAAATCCAGATGCAGTTAGCTGGCTGCATTAGATGCATTTTTCAGATGTGCTCTTTGGTACCCCAACCCAAAAGTCACCCCCCAAAAAATGTCTTGTTTGTAGCAGAATTAGGTGCGACACCGGACCCCTCCTGTCCTGGCTAACCTGGTCTCTGCTTCAAGAACTGCTTCCATCGCTAACACATACTAGTGGAGTAATAGTTTAGGGTACAGCAAGGCACAGTCTAGGGTACACAATTCACACACAAGTTTTTCAAAAGATGTCAGGCAGCCAGGAAACTGTCTATTGCATTTTGAGCGACCCTAAAATCACAGGCTGGAAAGTTAAACAAAAATTAAAAAAGTAAAAGTGAAAATGTGTAAAAAAAGGAAATAAATAAATAGAAAAAAAAGTTGTTATTTTATTCAGTTAATGTTATATTGTTACTGTGTTTTATTGTTAACCATTGTCATTTGCTTTGCAGGAATGCCAATCAGCTGCAGCACTGATTTGGTTATTCTGACAACAACAGAGTGTTGCTCTTAGAATATAAACATCAGTGCTTGCAGCGCTGCTGGAGATTTCTCATCCACAGTTACCAAAAAAACAAAAAGTATATGCCCAAGCACTAGGGGCTTGGGGTGGTCAGAGGGCGGATCGCTCCTATGCTTCGGTACATATTTTTTTCCCTTTTTTTTCTGACAGATTTCTCGCAGAGTGAATTGAGGAATCTGTTATTTTTTCTGTTTAGAAAACAAGAATATTACATCTATGCCCAACATTAGAAGTTGGTGGATTCAGGGCGGTACATTCTAATAGTGGGCATACCACACACTTTTTCTGCTACAGATTTCTTTATCCACATCGATTGATGTGAATGGAGGAATCCATTAGGTTCTCTTTTTTCATTCAGCCCACAGGCTGCATGAAAAAAAGAACATTACATATATGCCCGACAAGGACCAGTTATGTACCAGCAGCTGCAGGCATCATCCTAGCATCGTTTTTTTTCAGCCTGTGATTGGCTTTCATGTGAAATAGAACAAAAATTAATTTTTCTTTTCTTTTTTCATTTTTCAAAACCTTGTGACAAAAAAATGAGACCTGCAAAATACACACCATGCCTCTTATCAAATTCACTGGGGTGTCTCCTTTCCAAAAAGGAGTCATTTGGGGGGGAGGGGGTATTTGTACTATCCTGACATTTTAGGGCCTCCAAAACTGTGATAGGTAGTGAAGAAGTGACGTGAGGAAATATGCCCTTTGAAAGTCTGAAGGTGGTCATTGGATTTTGGGGCCTGTATGTGGCTGGGCTGCCAAAAAGTCTCTCACATGTGGTATCCCCATACTCAGGAGAAGTAGAAGAATGTGATTTGGGGTGTAATTCCACATACACATGGCATGTATGAGAAATATTTCATTAAAGTGACAAATTTATGTAAAAAATATATTTTTTTGTCATTTTCAAAAAAACTTGTAGCAAAACATAAAACTTTCCATGTACTCAACATTCCTCTTAGCAAATACCTTGTGTTGTCTGCTCTCCAAAATGGGGTTGTTTGGGGGGAGGGGGGTGCTTCTACTATCCTGGCATTTCAGGGACTCCAAAACTGTGATAGGTAGTGAGGAAGTGAAATGAGGAAACTAAGCCCTTTGAAAGCCTTAAGGTGGTCATTGGGTTTCGCCCCCTGTACAAGGCTAGGCTCCCAAAAAGTCTCACATATGTTGTATCCCCATACTCGGTAGAAGTAGAAGAATGAGTTTTGTGGTGTAATTTCACATATACTCATGGCATGTGTGAAAAATATCTCATGAAATATCTCATTGGCCTACCTCATCGCAGTCTATCATGAATGCTGCTGCCAGACTCATCCACCTTACTAACTGTTCCATATCTGCCACCCCTCTCTGCCAATCCCTCCACTGGCTTCCCATTGCCCAACTTATAAAATTCAAAACATGAACAAAACATATAAAGCCATTTATAACTCTGCCCCAAATTACATCATCAATCTTGTCTTCAAATATCACACAAACTGTACTCTCCGCTCCTAGCATGACCTCCTGCTCTCTAGATCCCTTGTCTCCTCCTCCCATGCTCTTCTTCAGGATTTCTCCAGAGCTTCCCCCATCCTCTGGAACTCTCTATCCCAATTTATCAGACTATTGCCTACTCTGCTCACTTTTAGGTGATCTCTGAAAACCTATCTCTTCAGGGAAGCCTATCCTGCCCTCCGCTCACAATGGAATCTTCTATTCCTCCTACCAGTCCATCCCCCACAGTTATTACCTTTTGTACCACTAGCCCCTCCCTCTTAGATTGTAAGCTGCAAGGAGCAGGGCCCTCCTAACCCTCTTGTATTGAAATGTATTGTTGCTGTATTGTCCCCCGTTATATTGTAAAGTGCTGAGCAAACTGTTGGTGCTATATAAATCCTGTATAATAATAATAATGAAAGTGACAACTTTGTGTAAAGAAAAAAAAATTCATTTTTTTAAACAAAAATAAAATATTCCATGGGCTCAACATGCCTCTTAGCAAATTTCTTAGGGTGTCTATTTTCCAAAGGAGGGATTGGGGGGGGGGGTTGTACTGCCCTGGCATTTTAGCAGCTCAAGAAATGTGATCTGCAGTCAGAAAGTAAAAGCTGCATAAATTCTATTTTATATTCCATAGTTTGTAGATACTATAACTTTAATTAAAAGTATCATGTATATAAACTCAAATTTTGTCATTTATTCAGGCCAAAACGTATGCTGCTACATTAGGTAAAAAGAATCCCAATAAGTTTATATTAATTGGTTTGTGTGAAAGTTATAGCATCTACAAACTATGATATATAAAATGGAATTTTTTACCAAAGACATGTAGTAGAATATAAATCAAAAGAAATGCAGCGCTAGATTTCAAAATTTACAATTAGAGCCATAAATGATATGTCCATTTCATATGTCAGTTCTTTTGTAACAAAAGTCCTGTGAACATCATAAGTTCCAAATTGTGGGATACACAATGTTGCAGACTCCTAGCTGTTCCGTGAAATAACTGTATAGTGATGCACTTACCAGAAGTGCATACAAACTAGGCGTTGTATGTAAATACTCCACATAGACATCCAGATCTGGTCATTAGAATGGCGTCATCTAGGGCCGCGATCGACTCTCAGGGATGGTGTCACTCACTCATGGGGGTCATCATAGGCTCACCAGAAGGGTCCAACGCCGTCTAGAGTCCAGGGATTCCTCCACCTTAAATAGCTCAGAAAATAGCGAACCAGGAGGCAAAAATGGTACTAATAGTGTGATACCATTTATTAAATCAAAAAATATAGTTTGGTAAACTGCAGAGCACTCACATGAAATACAGCATAGCAGAAAAAGAGGCTATACAACCATAACCTCAGTACTCAATGTTGCAGATAAAAAAATAGCCCGGTATCGGCTAAATTTTTCCTATCGGCAAAACACCCATAGGGCTATTTTCAGCCGATACGTCTTGATACGTACCAATTGATACAATTTGGTACCAGAGGAAACAGAGGGCCCTGCTAGTTAGAGCTTGCAATCTAGGAGGAAGGGTTGAGTGATACAAAAGGTAATAGCTGTGAGGGATGAGCTGATGGAGGAAACAAATGGCAGTTTACTGGCAAATTTTAGGGATCATCTAAAGGTGGATAGATTAGGAGATAGCTGGACAGATTGGGGTAAGGAAATCCATAGGATGGCTCGGGAGAAGTCCTGGAGGCGAGCATGGGAGGAGCATGGGAGGAGGTGACACGGGAAATAGAGAGCAAAAGATCTTAGGAGGATTGAAGAGAGTGGTTTGGTTGATATTTTGAGACCAGGTTGGTGATGTAGTTGGGGGCAGAGTTGTGGATGGCTTTCTAAGTTTTTAGTATTTTGAATTTTATTTGTTGGTGAGTGGAAGCCAGTGGAGGGATTGGCAGAGAGGGCTAGCAGACACTGAACGGTTGGTAAGGTAGATGAGCCTAAAAAACAAAAGGTATACCGCTCAGGCAAACAATTCAGATCAATCCACAACAGGTGCAGGCTCTGGCTCGCCACCACACATGATGTAACAGGAAGAAGGGTCAGTCGCACACCGGAGGATAGATGAAGATAGTGTGTATTTATTGATCCATAGGACACACAAAACACCAGGACATGAATATAGGACTTGTTATTGCATTTCACATTGGAACGCGGGACAAAGTAAATGATCCAGGGATCCCAGAGCAACGCTGCAGTATAATCCCGAGGGTTACCACTTCTGGCATTGAAACTTAACCCCGAGCTACACTCGGGAATACCGCCACAGGGAGGGGGGTTAAGGTATACTCTAATGAAGTGACAATTGTTTTAGATGCCTTGGAGCAGATGGCAGAACAATGTCCTCATTGAGGTAGAACAGTGGTGGGCAACCTTTTTTTTCAACTGAGCCAAATCTCGCCAAAACCATGATTGAAATTTATTTTGAGAGCCACATTTTTAAAACTGAAAATACATCTCCCATATAGTAATTCATCCCCCATAGTAATTCATCCCCCATATAGTAATTCATCCCCCATAGTGTAATTCATCCCCCATAGTAATTCATCCCCCATAGTAATTCATCCCCCATATAGTAATTCATCCCCCATAGTAATTCATCCCCCATATAGTAATTCATCCCCCATAGCAATTCATCCCCCGTATAGTATTTCATCCCTCGTATAGTATTTCATCCCCCGTATAGTATTTCATCCCCCATATAGTATTTCATCCCTCATATAGTATTTCATCCCTCATATAGTATTTCATCCCCCATATAGTATTTCATCCCTCATATAGTATTTCATCCCTCATATAGTATTTCATCCCCCCATATAGTATTTCATCCCTCATATAGTATTTCATCCCCCCATATAGTATTTCATCCCTCATATAGTATTTCATCCCCCCATATAGTATTTCATCCCTCATATAGTAATTCATCCCTCATATAGTATTTCATCCCCCCATATAGTATTTCATCCCTCATATAGTAATTCATCCCTCATATAGTATTTCATCCCCCCATATAGTATTTCATCCCCCCATATAGTATTTCATCCCTCATATAGTAATTCATCCCTCATATAGTATTTCATCCCCCCATATAGTATTTCATCCCCCCATATAGTATTTCATCCCTCATATAGTAATTCATCCCTCATATAGTATTTCATCCCTCATATAGTATTTCATCCCCCATATAGTATTTCATCCCCCCATATAGTATTTCATCCCCTCATATAGTATTTCATCCCTCATATAGTAATTCATCCCTCATATAGTATTTCATCCCTCATATAGTATTTCATCCCCCCATATAGTATTTCATCCCTCATAAAGTAATTCATCCCTCATATAGTAATTCATCCCCCATATAGTATTTCATCCCTCATATAGTATTTCATCCCCCCATATAGTATTTCATCCCTCATATAGTAATTCATCCCTCATATAGTATTTCATCCCCCCATATAGTATTTCATCCCTCATATAGTAATTCATCCCTCATATAGTAATTCATCCCTCATATAGTATTTCATCCCTCATATAGTATTTCATCCCCCCATATAGTATTTCATCCCCCCATATAGTATTTCATCCCTCATAAAGTAATTCATCCCTCATATAGTATTTCATCCCCCACAGTACTATTCCCCCCCCCCCCCTTCTAGTAAGCCAAGTCCCCCGTGTCAATTCACTTACCTTTTGCGTTCCTCTCGCTGTCTTCCCGCGCCGTTCGGGTCTTCAGGGCGGACTGTGAGAGGAGCCTAGCTCCCCTCCCCTCACGTTCGGCACGCTGCCCCGCCTACACACATCCTGACAGCCACATCCGCAGGCCGGATTAAAAGGTCCGCGCGGACTTTTGGGGCTGCCAACCGAGAGGAGGCAGGGGAGCGGCCGACCGAGAGGAGGGAGGGGAGCAGGCGCCCGGCACACAGAAGAGCCGCATTAGACTGGGTAAAGAGCCGCATGTGGCTCGCGAGCCGCGGCTTGCCGACCACTGAGGTAGAACATTGAAACCATCTCTGGAAAAAACTATGGTCTGGGGCACAAAACAACCTTGCTGATGTGGAGGGGAATATTCCTGATGGGTTCAAAGTGTGGTTTTTGCAAAGCAGAGAAAATCAAATTAAGGTCCCAGGGAAGCACGGGTGCTGCAAGGCGGGCCTGACATCAGATACACCTTGAATAAAGGGAGCGTGAAGCAAGAGGTCTTTGGAAATGGATGGATAAGGCAACTAAGAGCCAAATTTTAGTCAAGACCTGTTTTTAGGAAGGCCAGTATGTGAGGCACAGAGCAATCTCTGGAGCTGAACTATGTCCACACCAGGAAAAATAAGATTTTCCTGGTATGACAATAGATCTTCCTGGAAGTGGCTTTTCTTGCATTCAGCAAGATAGGACTTACAGACTCAAAAATCCCTCTAGGATCTGAATTTCAACAGCCATGCTAGAGACTGTGAAGCAGGATGGAATGGAGGGCCTTGAGATAGCAGATCTGCAGCCAGGGGTCGCCTGCTAGAAATCTGAGTATATATGTACCAGGTTATTTTGAGCCAGTTTGGTGCAATTAGAGTACACTATTTCTTTACTGTCTTGTGGTCCCCCCTCCCCCCTCAAAACAATCCACCATTGTGATCTGTGTTATTTCGTGTATAGATGGAAATTCACTGGAATCAACTGCCCCTAATAAAAAGTATTGTTGGGCTGAAAGTTCGACTTGAACATTGACCACTCGTGTTCGCTGAACACACGAACGATATGGGCGTTCAGTGGACTGTTCGCCAACCGCGCCCCATAATGCACTGCGTCCTGAAAGTGCATTGTGATTGGTAAATGTATCACAAACTCATTCACATGGGGGGAGTGGGATCTGGGGGCCCCCTTGTTAAGGGTCTTCCAGATTCCGATAAGCCCCCCACCCGCAGTCCCCCACAACCACAGTCCAGGGTTGTGGGGAAGAGACCCATGTCCCCATCAACATGGGGACAAGGTGCTTTGGGGGGGAGCCCAACCTGCCCAAAAGCACCCCCCCATGTTGAAGGCATGTGGCCTGGTATGGTTCAGGAGGGGGGTGCTAGCTCGTCCTCCCCCTTCCCTGACCTGCCTGGCTGCATGCTCGGATAAGGGTCTGGTATGGATTTTGGGGGGGACCCCCACACCATTTTTTTTTTAATTTTGGCATGGGGGTTGAAAGGGATATTTCTTTAATGGCCACTGGCAGGTTTAGGCCCCCGTTGGATCCAAGAGACTGCTCTCTGGGAGGAAGATAATACACATGCACGCCAGATTTTCCAGAGAGCAATCTGATTCTTTATTCACAATATTCCTCCTTATATATGATAAGTTGTAACAGGAGAACATGGAATGGAATTTCACTGAGTAATTTGTTAAGGCTATGTACGTGACATCTGTAACAATTCATATCGCACAGACCTTGAATCAATTACAAGAAACCAACGGTATTTTCCCTTAAAGCAAAAGTGGATAACTTTTAACTATATCATAGCAGAGGCAGGTGCTGTTAGTACAATGAAATAATTTGTTACTTTCCATGCCTTGAGCAAAGCTAGATTTAAAGGATGAGTGGCTGCAGTTCTATAGCATGTAACTGACACACACACAACTATACATTTGATTATCTAGACAAAATATAAAATAGAGAAACAAAATGGAATATATAAATAAACAGAATGTAGGGCGAGGAACATACATTTCCCTTGAGGGGTTCCCCTCAAAATCCATACCAGACCCAAAGGGCTTGAAATGCATGGGAGGGGGGACCCCAAATATTTTTTTTTTCTTTTTTGTCGGGCAATGCTGACAACTCTTTTTACATTCAGCTGTCAGCAGGGAACCTTACTGACAGCTGAAACAATAATGCATGTTTCACTACTAAAATACTGCATGATTAACATAACTCATGCAGTATTTTAGTAACTGAGCGGTATCTTACCATATACTCACATACGGTAATATACCGCTCAATAAATTGTTCGAAGTTGAACATTCTGTAGGTTCGAATGTTCATCTGTGAACCGAACAGGCGGGTGCTTGGCCCATCACTAATAAAAAGGACAAACAGCACTATAACCAGCTGGGTTTTGCAAGATGGACATCCACATATACATTTCAAATAAGCCACAGGTGGGGCCTGTCACACCACTTCTCTTAGCTGTAGACTGAATCCACTTCTAGTCACTGGCTTAGACTCAGCCTTATGAGAAAAACCTCTCCATAGTGTAATTTATTAAAAATACGAAATACTATATCTCTAAAATATACTCACAAACCAAGCTTATAACAGTTCCTCTTAAAATACAAGAACTTTTTATATAGTGTTAAAATTGAAGGCACCACAAACATCAAGACTCATAAATTTAGTCATAGAAGCATTCCCAACAAGTACGTCTAAACAGCAAGGGACCTCTTGCCAGAAGATCAACTCTGGCAATATCCAAACATCCATGCTTTCCACTACTTCTGGTCCGGTCATCAATTGCCTTTCATCCACATGACACAACTCAAAACCAGTATTAGAACACAAAAATTCCCATAGTGTAGTATGCTGATAATTAAGCTTCCAAAATTAGAAGCTCACAGAATATTTATTAAATCAACCCCTTTAACAAATAAAATCATCCAGTATCCACCTGCTTTCCAAATATGGGTCCTAAATGCTATTCCATAAATACAGTAGGTTACTGTTCCTTTAAGGCTTTGCATCTGCACACAATGCAAACAATGAATAAAAAGAGGGGGGCTCACCAGACAAATCAGGTTTGAGTTGAGCCAGTGGTTGAGGGACCACATCAAGGAAGTGATGTGAGATTAGGGGTCCTGTACTTTATTCTGACGGAAGAGAACCATGTGTGGTATTGGGACACTTTATTGACTACCTATATGTAGAGAGAGCAACTCTGATTCACTTTGGAAAACAAAGGGGGTCAAATTTGTCTGGTGAGCCCCCCTCCTTTTATTCATTGTGTGTGGATGCAGAGCCTTAAAAGGGCAGTAATCTATGAAATAGTGTAGAAGACCCACTTTATGGTGAATGGGTCACACAGTACATAATCACTTTGGAACAGCTTTTTTCAACCAGGGTACCTTCTGGGTTCTTCAGGGGTGTCTTGGCAAAATGCCTAAAAACTGCACCCAAAACTAGCTGCAGCCATTCGAAACCACCCAGATATTTCCGGTGTCCCCTATGCAGGAACTCAGTATAAGGCCAAATTTTATGCGGATGATGCACTCTTGGTTTTAACCAATCCTCTCATCACTCTCCCCAATCTTCAGGTCATACTGGACCGATTTTCAGCTATATCTGGCTTTAGCATCAATTTGTCTAAAACCACGACGTTGAATATTACGCTCCCTGCCGACCTGGTTAAACGGTTGCAGACACAATTTCCTTACCATTGGGCATCCCACTCCCTGGCTTATCTTGACAATACACTTACTACCTCCTACTCTGCCTTATTTTTGGCTAATTATTACCCCTTATTGCGATCCGTGACTTCCCTGCTTCATTCCTGGCAGTTTCCTTCTTTGTCATGGATTGGTCAGATACATGCTGTCAAGATGACTATCTTGCCGAAGATCCTGTACTTTTCTCACACTCTACCTATTCGAGATCCTGCATTCTTTCTTCATCTATTGCAAAGCCAGATTGTTTGTTTTATTTGGGCTCATAAGCATCCCAGAGTGTCTAGATCCACTCTGTATACCCATAGACTGCAGGGAGGTCTGGAAGTCCCACATGTTTCTAGATATTATTTGCGGCTCAAATTTCCCAGTTGTCCATACTTCATGCCAAGACGGATATCCCGTTATAGGTACTCTTGGAATTACCCAACTGTGCTCTGCTTTCCTTACGTACATTGCTTTAGATCCCGCATAAGTTGTTCCCCCTGGACCTGAGCCCCATCATGCTTTACAGTCTATGAACCTGGGATTCTGTTAAATATTCTGGCAATTTAATATCTTTTCTACCTCTTTTGCTGATTACGCATAATCCTCTATTTCCACCCAGCTTGGAACATCCCCCTTCTTTCTTTTGGTGGACCTCCTATGACTTTGTTACTGTACATGACTTTCTGAACACTCGTTCGTTTCCATCTTGGGAGCCTCTTCGAAGATCACGAGGAGTTCCACTGCAGGAATATTATCGTTATTTGCAATTACGCCACTGGCTTATGTCTCTGCGTCATATTTCCACATATCCTTACTGCAAAACGCCCTTTCAACACATTTGTCAACATTCCCCAGGGTGCCCTGGTCTCATTTCTGCAATTTACGTCTCTCTTAACAGTAGGTCTTCCTCGCTGCCCCTGTCCTATATCTCTCAATGGGAGCGAGATCTAGGTTCCTCGATTGCCGTGGAGGATTGGCACAAGGCCTGGAAGATGGTGGCGAAATGTTCTTTCAATACCGTCACTCTTGCGGTAGCCTACAAAGTTTTCCTGCGGTGGTACTGGGCCTCGGCTCGGACTGCTCACTTTAATCCAATTGGTGGAGATAGATGTTTCAGGAACTGTGGTCTATGTCGGGACGCCCTGCATATCTGGTGCTCGTGCCCACGATTGATAGGCTTCTGGCCTAGGGTTTTTGGTTTGCTGCAAACGTTATTTCATATTATGGTCCGTAAGGATGCAAGAGTGGCCCTCCTGCATTAGCCAATTTTGGGTCTGTCCATAGCTCAGCAGAAATTGGCATCCTACCTATTTATTTCAGTCAAACATGCTATAGCTCAAGCCTGGAGAACCCCTTTGGTTGCCTTCGAGGATGTAAAGACCTGGCTGAATGCTATGATGATCAATGAACAGATGTCTAGCATTCTTCAGGATTCTCATCCGAGATTCCTTAAGGTTTGAGAACCTTGGATAAATTATTCCCTGCCGTTCTTGCCGCCTACTAGCTATGGCCTCTTGTAGTCGTTGCCTGTGCTGGCCCTGGATCTGTCATTCTTCCTTTCTTTCTCCCTGACTCTTTTCTCCCTTCCTTATTTCTTTCTACTTTCCTATACTTCCTTCTTTTCATTAGTTTGTGCTTCTCTCCCATTTGTTCAGAGCTGATACTTCTCGGTAGGGGTCTTTCCTCCTTGTTTTGTTTCGGTAAGATGATGGGAATGCTGCTGCTATTGTTTGGGTTGGCTTTTTGCAGTTGCCCCTTGGTGATATTGGACATTCGGTTATTTGGCTAATACACCCTGCTGATTTGTATCTGCTTATGTATGCTTTTGTTCTGCTCGCCCCTGTGCGGGCGTATCGTAAACCTGTTGTATTCCAAAAATTTCTTTATTAATAATATTGAAATAGAAAATTCCACCCAAAAAGTATCCATAAGCCAGCAAGTGGATTAAGCCTGTCTTTTTGTTACAAAAGGCACATGTTTTTATTATGCAGCATTACAACCAGCTACCAGTGTCCTAAGAACTAATGATATTAGTGGTTGATAAGGAACACTTTTGCTGCTTCTTGTTTTCCCCTATCAGCACTGGGGTCATGCGAGCTGAGTGAGGGAGAGAGATTGAAGAAATGCTGGAATACCAGTCAGCACAAGTGTGCAAAGGTGCATGTAAAACTATTAATCTTTTAGAATTGGGTGCCTCGAGATTGTGCAGAATGTTAAAGGTTGCTGTGACTGAAAAAAGGTTGAAAAACACTGCTTTGGAGAACTGTTTCATACAGTATAAATTCTATGTTATTATCTTTAGAGTTGGTACATATTTATTGGATAAGATCATGGGCAAGTTGAGGGAAAGATCTTGCATTTTTCATGCTGACAACACGTTTTGTTGGAGAGTTTTTGGATGAAATTGGCTGAGAGGAACTGCCTTGAAGGAGACAACCATTATGCCTAGAACTCTCAAGGCAAATTTCACTGGTGTTTTTCTTTTAGTTGTTGACCATGAATTCTTAGAACTTCTTTTTCTGGAAGAAAGACTCATTTGCTTGGGATGTCCTGGATCAGAGCCAAATATCCCAGGTGAAGGGAAGGCTGGAGAGTAGATTTGTTGAAATTTGATCACATTGCTTGAAGGCCTGGAGCAGCTGAACTGCCTTGAGGAAATTTTCTGAGAGCCAAACTGGGTATGAATCCTTCAAGAGAAGGTAATCTAGATAGCCTGACTTGAATGCCGAGTCCTGAGAAGGGCAAGGAAGGGTGCTAAGATCTTTGTGAACACCCTTGGCAGTGTGACAAACTGAAAGTGGTTGTCTGTCACTGCAAAGCATAGAAATCACTGATAAAGTGAATAAATGGGAACATGCAGATAGGCATTATGGATGCCTTGTTTCAGGGGGGCAATAACTGAACTTTCGGATTTCCTGCAAAATTTTGGAATTTGAAGGCATTTGCTGAGGGATTTTAAGTCCAGAACAGGGTGCATAACCACGTTTTCTTTGATACCATGAACAGGTTTGAGTAGAATCCTTTGATCCTGTCTCATGGCACAGTACTGGCACAATGACTCCTTGAGTCCCTGAGATAAGAGATAGTTCAGGAAATCTTCAAATCTAATTGTCCCTGGGCAGTTTTTATTGATTTTGGGAAAGAAAAAAAAAAGCGGAGTAAAGTTTTGAACTATATTTTGTATCCCTTTGAAATCACTGATTGAACTCACAGTTCTGGGACGACTATGATTCAGAGACATGCAAACTATAACAGATGATCCCCGACTATCAGGAGTGCTGGTGCCCTTCAATGCAAAGTGGGCATTTGTGGGCTAGGCCTTGCGCCAAAAGGAAGGGCTGAATTTAGGTTTTGAGGTTGAAGCCTGGTCAGGTGCTAGTAGTTCCCTGAGGAGGATGGTTTGCTGTGGAAGAAAACACCTGTGACTTCTTTGACATGAACTGGACAAGTGCCTCAACAAATGGATGTCTTCCTTGGTAGGGCATATATGTGAGGTGTCTTTTGCAGGAAGCTTCAGCTGTCTAAGCTTTTAGACATAAAATTCAGTAAATTTCCAATTTGCGGAATCCATGAAAGAAGAAGGAACATCTTCAACACGTACAGTTAGAGGTTTGTTTAGAACAGAGATGGCAGGATCAACCATTCTTTTCAAACTTTTTCTACGGATAGAATTAAAAAAAAGAATTTAGAGGGCGTGAAAATCATTTTAGGAGTAATCCAATTGCCAGGAACTGCACATTCTATTTGTTCATAAACAGAGAATGTGTTGCACGTTTTTTCAGATCTCTTTGTGCTCAAAAGGGCATGGAGGGATAGAGGAGAGTCATGCTGCACAATTCCAGAGCTAATGAGCTTTTCAACATTAGTCAGCAAGTATGTTACGTGAAGCTCTCTCTTCAATATAGCAGCAGTCTAGGGAAGAAAAGTCTTCCTCAATATCCTCTTAATTTCCTTCTAAGCCTGTGTCCTCTAGGACTGACATATCAGAATCCTTCCACTTAATGAGGTACTGCGTATGACCCCTCCTCTTCCTGCAGTCCACAATTGCCTCAACCTCAAATTCCTCTTCCCCGTCAATGTTTGTGGCCTCCGGGAGCCTTGACCTACGATCAGGAAAAGGATCGGGTACTGCAGGCTTCAATAGTGACACGTGGAAGACTGGGTGTACCCTAAAGGACTCTGGAAGTGCTAATTCGTAAGCAACATTGTTAATCTTGCGTTTTACCGGGAATGGCCCCACAAACTTGGGTGCCAACTTCTTTGAAGGGCATGCCATCTTAAGATTAGTTGTAGCCAGTCAGACTTGATCTCCCGGATGCAGAATCAGTTCACCCCTTCTCCTTCTGTCAAAGGCCCTCTTGTTGTCTTCCTGGGCCTTTGCGATCGCCTCCTCTAACACTTTATTGTTAGAGGCAAAAAAATTCAGTGAATTCTGGGCAGCAGGAACAGAAGTTTCTGGGATCAGATCAGGTAGGAAGGTAGAATGGAACCCGTAGTTAGCAAACAATGGAGATTGCTTGGTGGCAAAATGGCTCGCATTGTTATACGCAAACTCTGCCAAAGGCAAGAGTGCCATCCAGTCATCTTGGAGAAAAGACGTGTAACATCTGATGTACTGTTCTAAAGTCTGGTTGGTCCGTTCGGTTTGTCTGTTTGTTTGTGGGTGGTAAGCAGAAGAGAACGATAACTTGATTTCCAGAGTTTTGCATAGTGCTCTCCAAAACCTCAAAGTAAATTGTACCCCCCGGTCCGAGACAATGTTCATAGGAACTCCATGGAGCCTTACGATTTGTAGATCTGCTCAGTCTCAAGAGCAGAGGGTGTATTCCTTAGTGACAGAAAGTGGGCCATCTTGGATAGGCGATCCACCACCACAAAAATAGCAGTATGTCCTTGGGAAGGCAGAAGTTCTACTATAAAGTCTATAGTTATCATTTTCCAAGGTCTATCAGGCACTGGTAGGGGTTTCAGTAAACCCCAGGCCTTGTTTCGGGTGGTCTTATTCCGATTGCAGATGGTGCAAGTCCTTACGTAGGTCTTGCAATCCTTAGCCATATTCGGCCACCAGAACGTGCGTTGTGCCAGCTCCAGTGTCTTGGAAACTCTGAAATGACCTGCCAACGGGTGATCATGGCAGTAAACCAGGACAAGAGTTCGTATCCTTTCGGGTACCAAGATTTGCTCCCCTTTCCATAAGAGCCCCTCTCTGCTCTGTACAATGACTCCAGGTGGACTGGGTGTTCCTACTGATGCCTGTTGTAATTGAGACAAGAGTTCAGATTGTAGTAACAAGAAATTCCGTGCTGGTAGAATGGTATCTGGCTTCGGAGATTCCTTCGGATCCTCGAACATGCGTGAGAGCGCATCTGGTTTAGTGTTTTTGGACCCCAGCCTATTGGTGATGTGGAAGACAAACCTAAAGAAAAACAGTGCGCTTCTAGCCTGGCGTGGTTTAAGGCGTTTGGCAGTCCTCAAATATTTGAGATTCTTATGATCCGTGTATATCAAAATTGGATGTAAGGCCCCCTCTAGCAAATACCTCCATTCCTCTAGTGCCGGTTTTTTTGCCAGGAGTTCTCGGTCTCCAATGTCGTAGTTCCTTTCTGCCAGAGTAAGTTTTCTAGAGAAGAAGGCTACGGGATGCATAAGCTCCTTGAAGCCTTTCCTTTGTGAAAGAATCGCCCCTACTGCGTTTTCGGGCGTATCCACTTCCAAGATGTAAGGAAGAGAGGAGTCTGGATGGCTTAAGATGGGAGCTGCTGTGCACAGTTCCATTAGTGTCTCGAAAGCAGCCTGCGCCTCAGGGGTCCAGTGGAAATGAACCCCTAGCTTAGTGAGCTGGATAATGGGTGCAATGAGGCCTGAAAAGTTCTTGATAAATTTCCGATAGAAATTACAAAGCCGATGAATAGCTGAATACCTTTCTTGTCAGAGGGTACTGGCCATTACAAAATTGCGGTAATCTTCTGGGGATCCATAGCAATTCCCACAGTAGAGATGATCAATCCCAGGAATGGAATGCTCTGCTGCTCAAAGCTACATTTCTCGGCCTTAGCGTAAAGTCTGTGCTGGCGAAGTCGCTCCAACACACTCCTGACATGACCCTGATGTACTTCCAGAGATGTGGAAAAAATCAGAATGTCATCCAGGTAGATGACAACAAAAATATTCAGGTAATCTCTAAAAACATTGTTAATAAAGTGTTGGAACATGGCAGGAGCGTTGCACAACCCAAATGGCATGACCAGGTATTTGAAGTGACCGAAACGGGTGCGGAAAGCTGTCTTCCATTCGTCCCCTTCCCGTATGCGGACCAGGTTATATGCCCCTCTCAAATCCAACTTAGTGAAGATAGTGGCAGTTCTGAGCCTCTGGAACAGTCCAGGAACCAGAGCAAGGGGATAACGATTCTTTACGGTGATTTTATTCAGTTCTCGATAGTCCACGCAGGGTCTCAAGGATTTATCTTTCTTTTCCACAAAGAATATTCCGGCTCCAGCTGGCGAAGTGGAGAGACGAATGAATCCCTTTTGGAGGTTCTCATTGATGTATTCCTTTAGAACTCCTAATTCCCTTTCGGATAAGGGGAAGATTCGCCCAAAGGAAATTTCAGACCCGGGAAGTAGATCGATCGGGCAGTCATAGGATCGATGAGGAGGAAGTGTGTCTGCCCCCCCGCTTACTAAAAACATCGAGATAGCCATGGTAGACTGGAGGAATTACTTGAGCAAGTTTCGCATCAGAGTCCATGCACAGTAGGGTAGGTGTGACTGAGGATATCATAGGTAAGCAGTGTTTCTGGCAATAAGAAGAGGAAAATTGGATTGACCCCGACTTCCAGTTGATTTGAGGGTCATACGCCGTAACCAGGGAAGGCCCAGAATAACAGGAAATAATGGGGAGGCAATGGCGTCAAGAAGTAGAAATTCCTGATGGTGGTTGGTTACCGTAGTACGGATTGGTGGGGTCTCTCTGTCTACCAGTTTGGATTTAATAAGGGACCCATCGGCAAGGAAAATGTTCAATCCGTGTTCCTTGGGTTGTAATGGAATATGCTGTTGGGCTGCAAAATTTAGATCTATGAAGCAGCTGCAAGCCCCTGAATCAATAATTGCCGTCACCGACACGGTTCTTCCGGGAAGCTGGAGTGAAATGGGAACAGCCAGATGAGTTGAGCTGTTGCAACATGGTGTAGGAGCAACACAAGAGACAGAGAGGCACTTATGCAACTTCACTGGACAGGAGCGCACATAATGGCCTGCTTCTCCACAGTAGAAGTAGAGGTTAGTAATCCGACGTCTTTGGCGTTCCTCTGAAGTTAATGAAGGACGTAGTAATCCGAGTTGCATCGGTTCTGAGGTATCTGTAGCTTCAGAATCCCGGTTTCTGACAGGAGGATTGAGCTGGACTGGGAACTTGGGTAGCACCCATGTAGGCCTCTGAACTTGATTGGATCTTTCTAACCTGCGTTCGCGTAGCCGGCGGTCAATCTGAATTGCCAACGTGATTAGGTCCTCCAAGGAGTCAGGTATGCCCACTCTGGCTAGCTCATCCTTGAGGGGCTCAGACAGGCCCAGGCAGAACTGATGACGTAGGGCTGCATCGTTCCAATTTGTGTCACCACTCCAGCGTCTGAAGTCAGAAACTTAATCCTCTGCCACTCAGCGACCCTGTTGGAGTGCGTGTAAATCTGTTTTAGTGGTGATGGTCCGCTGTGGGTCGTCGTACAGCTTGGCCATCCCGTTGAAGAACGTTGTCACAGTGTTCAGGTATGGATGGTGATTTTCCAGCATATGATGGGCCCAACCCTGGGGTTTACCTTGCAGCAAGGAGATGATGAACCCCACCTTAACAGTCTCTGTGGAGAAAGG
This sequence comes from Staurois parvus, assembly GCF_062004578.1. Taxonomy (NCBI): domain Eukaryota; kingdom Metazoa; phylum Chordata; class Amphibia; order Anura; family Ranidae; genus Staurois; species Staurois parvus. The sequence continues at coordinate 7,990,713 of NW_028318022.1, read as the reverse complement.
TCATGGCTGTAGATCGAAATACAGCTGGCATGCATTCCGAAGCGCCCTGTATTTACTTCGATCCCCATTAAACCGTTCAGGTGTGGGTACACGGGGTTCAAGTAAAGGTAACGTGACCACTGTACTGGTGCGGGGTTCTGTGGAATCTCTGGCTGGGGAAGAAGCAGCCAGATCCGAGGGTACAGGAGCAGGTGTAGCTAAGGTTTGGATGCGTTCTTCCAGATGTGTATATCCATCCTGTAAGGTCTTAACAGCCTGGGTGAGTGCCGCCAGGTGATGACATATCTCATCCAATGGAGAGGGTCCTCTTCCAGGCTCGGCCTTGGCCGTATGGTACTGTCACGAACTCCCTAGTGGTAGCTCTATAGGTCCACAGTCTGGGACTTCCCAGGGCGCGGAGTCTAAGCCACAGTCTGCTTGTTCACCAGAGCCCCTGATGGTGGGGATGGACTTGGAGCAGGCTGAGACCAGGTCGCGGCCCCTGGGTACGTCCAACTGTGGTAGAGAAGACCGCTAGTGTAACGTAGCTTAGTAAAGAGCCTGACATGAAGAGGCAGGGCAGACCAGAGCGGAATGCGGATGGATCCGTGTGGGATGGACGGATGCGGACGCACCGTGAAACAAGTAGCGAAGTCAGACTGGCCGGGTCAGTAACCGAGGAGGCAGAGCAGATCAGAGCGGCAAGCAAAGGATAGTCGGATCACAGGCCAAGTTCAGCAACAGGAGGTCAAATGATCAGGAGCAGACAGAATAGTCCAGAGGCAAGCCAAGGGTCTGGGCAGGAGATGGTCAGCAGTAATCACGAGCAGGCTGGGTCGGCAACAAGAATCACACAGGATCAGAAACACAAGCGAGGGATAAAGACCATACGGCAACTTGGATATGCGATGGCCAGTTTAAACATTGGTGACATGCACGTGTGCGCGAGTGCACATGCGCGGCCGCGAGTGTCGCTGCGGCCCTTAGTCCTAGCGCCTGTAAGCCTGTTCGCTTCGGGATCCTGCGCATGCGCAGATTCATGCGCCGCGGTGATCCTCTCGATCCCTGACAGGCAGTTGTTTGCATGTCTACAATAGACAAAGAATCAGAATCAGGTGTTAAACCCGTTCTTGCTCAGGAGCAAGGGACGCATCGGTTACTCTGGGGTTGAGTGCTGTGCAGGCCTTTGGCAGAGCAAATTTAAATTTTTTCCCTTTCACCTGGTCTTCACCACAGCTACAAGTAAGGGTGTTCCCTTATGGGGTACTCACAGAGTAGAAAGTGGGAGATAGGTTTAGCTTGTACGGTAGGGGTATCTGGAAATCCAAGTGTAGACCACCCTGTAATGGATCCTTGAAAGGGTGGGAGGAAGCACCAGAGTACTTTATAAGGGATCTAGGCAAAATTAACATTAAAATGTGCAAACAATGATGTGATGTAATACCTGGTCAGCCACCTGTTGAGTGGTTTAAATTTTAGGGCCCAGTTTATAGTGCAAAAATTTCAAAGTGAGTACATTACAAACATTTTCTTTTCCATTTTTAACAGTTAAAGGTCAGAAATACAGGATGACGCTGGACTCTATGTAAAGTCCAGGCTTCACCCATAACAGTGGCCTTGCTTTGTTCAGGGACGGCTAAACTTTTAATGCCAATGTTTTTTTAGCAAAGCTGGTTAGGGCTAAGCAGTGGAGGGTCTTCCACAAAGTGAAGAACCTGTAGTAGATGATGACTCCTTAAGGGGACAAACAAAACTTATGCATACAGTATAGGAGGCCTGTTCAAAAGTGAAGCATGATTTGATCATCAATGGAATCTCCAAAGAGAAGCTCACCTTTGAAGGGCATTCTGTCATCCAAGCTTTAAGCCGTAAGATTCTATGCATATGCGCAAAATTTAAGAACATTCTGGAGATTTGACAGATTATGTTCTCCATAGGGTCAGCACAGAAGGGCAAGAGCTGTAAATTTGAGGCAAGATTAGGATCAGAAATTAATGAAATTCATTATTAATTTTTCCAGTCCAGTTAGCTGTAGTCTGGTCAATTGACAAGGTGGCAATAGCTGGGGAAGGGCAGGGCATGACAGGACATGCCAAACCGAAGGAAGATTTCAAGAGTCTTCAAACACCAATCAACTGACTCCTCACAGGAGGGAATGCCATCAATGGAAACAGTAGTCTGATTTATAGCAAGAATGGCTGGGTCCACAGTGGGAAACGTCCATTTCTTCTTAAACTCCCCTTCCATAGGGTACAAGGGATCAAAATTACCAGGAGTTTGACCAATCGTTAAATAAGGCCCAATCAGTTTGATCCAGAATTGCTTTCTAGGAATAGCTCTTCAGGGAAGCCTACCCCACCCCCTGCTAATTGCCGACCTCCTCCACACTTCCTACCACTCCATTCCCCACAGCTATCTCCTCCTGTACCACTATCCCCTCCCTCCTAGATTTTAAGCTCGAAAGAGCGGGGCCCTCAAACCCCTCGTGTATCATATTGTATTGTTTTCGTACTGTCGCATGTTCTGTCTCCCTTTGTAATGTACAGCGCTGAGCAAACTGTTGGCGCTTTATAAATACTGTATAATAATAATAATAGCTGCCTATTTTATGCTGAGAATGTGTGGATGAGCAGCACTAGGTGTATCTATCTAAAGATTTGGACACACTGCTTCAACCAGTAAGTCCACAGTAGCCAGCATGTGAGGGGTGTCGTAAACGTGCGCACCAGAGACTGACACAGTCTGCCATTTTGTTAAGAATCTCCATGTTCTCCCTCATTCTTCACCTCCCTTCCTGAGAGGCCCAGCGACATGTGGCCAGTATGTGTGTGAGTTAGGAATGTCACAGGAGGGTCATAGGAGCTATAAAAGCCCCCAAGGGAGTTGGAGCCTCTCTGGCCACAGAACCTGTGCCATTTCACACCTCGGAAGAGATAAGGCAAGCTTTCTCAGTAGTTGAGAGATATTCCAACCTAATATTATTATTATTATTATTATTATTACTACGAGTTTATATAGCGCCAAAGGGTTTGCTCAGCGCTGTACAATAGGGGGGACAATACATGGCACAGTACAACAACAACAAACAACGTACGAGGGGTAAGAGGGCCCTACTCTTACGAGCTTACAATCTAGGAGGGAGGGGGTAAAGGTACAGTAGGAAGTGGCTGAGGGGGATGAAGTGGTGGGAGGAATGAGGGAGGATGGCCGTTAGGTGAGGGTGGGGTAGGCTTCCCTGAAGAGATGGGTTTTGAGGGAGCGCCTGAATGTGAATAGGGAAGGCGACAGTCTGATGGATTGGGGCAGTGAGTTCCAGAGGATGGGGGAGGACCTGGAGAAGTCCTGCAGTCGTGCATGGGAGGAGGAGACCAGGGAGCAGGATAGAAGGAGGTCCTGTGAGGAGCGAAGGGTACGGGTAGGGTGGTACTTGGTGATCAGGTTGGTGAGGTAGTCAGGGGCAGTGTTGTGAACGGCTTTGTAGGTCAGGGTTAGGAGTTTAAATTTGATGCGTTGGGCAATCGGGAGCCAGTGGAGGGAGAGGCAGAGGGGGGTGGCAGAGGTGGAGCGGGTGGTGAGGTGGATGAGTCTGGCAGCTGAGTTCAGGATGGTCTGGAGCGGGGAGAGCCTGCACTTGGGTAGGCCAGTGAGGAGGGAGTTGCAGTAGTCAAGGCGTGAGATGATGAGGGAGTGTACTAGAAGTTTGGTGGTGTCTGGGGTGAGGAAGGAGCGTATCTTGGCAATGTTGCGAAGATGGAGCCTGCATGTGTTTGTGAGTGATTTGACATGCGGTTGGAGGGAGAGGTTCGCGTCAAGAATGACGCCAAGGACTTTGGCTTGCGGGGCGGGAGTGATAGTGGAGTTGTTGGTGATGATGGATAGGATGGGGGGGGGGGGTGTTGGCAGGGGGAAAGATGAGGAGCTCGGTTTTGGAGAGGTTGAGCTTGAGGAAATGTAGCGACATCCAGCCTGAGATGTCATTTAGGAGGTGAGTGATGCGGGCGGAGATAGTGGGGGTGAGGTGAGGGGTGGAGAGGTAGATTTGGGTGTCGTCAGCATAGAGGTGATAGTTGAAGCCGTGAGATTGTATGAGTTTGCCCAGGGAGGAGGTGTAGATGGAGAAGAGAAGGGTCCAAGGACAGAGCCTTGGGGGACCCCAACAGAGAGGGGGAGGGAGGGGGAGGTGGCACCATTGTAGGTGACACTGAAGGAGCGTCGGGATAGGTAGGATGAGAACCAAGAGAGAGCAGTATCTCCGATGCCAAGGGAGAGTAGTTTATTAAGGAGGAGGGGGTGGTCAACTGTGTCGAAGGCCGCAGAGAGGTCCAGGAGAAGGAGGACAGAGTAGTCGCCCTTGGCTTTGGCGTTGAGTAGGTCGTTAGTGATTTTGAGGAGGGCAGTTTCAGTGGAGTGTAGGGGACGGAAGCCGGACTGTAGAGGGTCAAGGAGGTTATTGTCTGTAAGGTGGGCGCTTAGGCGATCGTAGACTATGCGTTCAAGGAGCTTGGAGGTGAGTGGCAGCAGGGAGATGGGTCTGAGGTTGTTGGGGTCCAGGGATCCAGGGAGGGCTTTTTGAGGATGGGGGTGATATGCGCGTGCTTTAGGGGGGAGGGGAATACGCCAGTAGAGAGGGAGAGATTGAAGATGTGGGTGAGGGAGCGGATGAGGGAAGAGGGGGGTGACCGGAGGAGTTGAGAGGGGATAGGGTCCAGGGGGCCCTATCCTGTAATAAAACCCTGTAATAAAACCTAACTCAGCGTAGGTGACAGAATCAGATAACCTCTGTTAAATCCGTTTTTCCCCTATGTCTCATATCTTGGAAAATGAGAGACTTGCATAAAAACCAAGCGTATCGCCAGATGGGCTAAGAGGAGCCGAACATTTTGGTAGGTCACTCGCCTTGTCTCGGACACATAGGAAAGCAGAAAAATAGATCTCGTGAACTGTGCAGTGCACACTTTCATAATTCATATCTAATTAATCCTCAGACCTGTCTGCATAATAGTCTACCCGCGGGTGGAACGTCCCTTGTGCAGATGGACAGTTATGGACCAAAATATGAGTTACGGGAGATTTGTGCTCTAGTTGAGGCATCCACCCATATCTCCACGCCCTAAGCGGGGATTGGTCCTTGATTTCAGAAACACCCCCTGCAGGGGACTACAAAATAGGCTATCAGGCCTAAGAGTGTAAGTTGAAGAATTCTCCCATTGACCATCGTAACATAGGGAGATCAAAGCACCCTTCTGCTCTGAAATTTGGATCTGCTAAACCAGGACCTTGGCAAGTACTTTAACCCTTTCATCTCTCTCTGATATCGCTTTGCTGTGCTGTGGTTCTTTGTATATGTATATATATATCTTAGGTACATCTTTTTCTGTAAATATTTTTATTGCACCCGTTTGACCTTTTAGTAATAAATCTTTGCTTCTGAAAGTGTTGAACTGTTTCTATAGCGCTTTATTGCAATTTACGAATTCTTGCCTCTAAAGAGAATGCTACTGTGTTTGTTTAAACCTCTGTATAACCAGCCTGCGGACCGTTTTATACAGACGATTATCTCAATCATTATAGTGTTATAGGTGATAACGCTGAGTTTCCTCTTTCTCTGTACAAAAAGGAGGTGGTGGAAGTGTGAAGGGTTAATTGCGCAATTAACCTGACCCAGTAACAATCGATTCAGGCTGCTGGTACATCGATTGTGGTCCATTAGATGGAAAATCGTTGTGCAGGGTGCAGCTGGCTGTGGCATTGTTACGCACGTCACATCGCGGTTTTAGATCGGCTAGTCCTTTGGTCACGAGTTTGGGTGAAAAGGTCTGGGATCTGATGCCGCGATCATGACATATTGGCTGGCAGCGTACGTGGGATAGTTGCATTAAGAGCTTCAGTGCAGTGCTAAAAACTAGCTCTGCACTGAAGGATTGTAACCTTTGTGGAATATATATATATATATATATATATATATATAGAGAGAGAGAGAGAGAGAGAGAGAGAGAGAGAGAGAGAGAGAGAGAGAGAGAGAGAGAGAGAGAGAGACATATAGCAACAGTTCCTTCCTTTTTTCTACTTTCTATTCTATCTTTGCTTGCAATCATGCCTGCTGCAGCAGAATACAAGAAAATGAGCAAAAGTGATTTGAGTGCGGAATGTGCCTCATGGGGATTTGACGTCGGTCGCAAAAACCGTGAACATTTGATTAGTGATCTAGTGGAGTATGATAGGCGAGCAGATCAGAACTCGGGGGAACTTGAACATGACGGGGTTCCTGCTACATACATTTCCAGTGGCTCAGAGACGGCCTCGCAGGATGGGCATACAGAGACTGACACTGGAGGATCACCGAATGGTATCGTCACACCATCACCTGAGCGGGCCAGCACCGGATTGCCTGTAACCAGCAGAGACTCTCCCCAGATGCAGGAAGCCCTGAAACGCATCCAGGAGACAGATCCTCTGGCCTACTTGCAGTTCCTTGAACGCCAAGCAGCGGCAGAGAGGAACGCCAAGCAGCCCCACTTTTGTGGGGTCTGGTTCCCATAATATACGAGGGAAAAGGATAGTGAGCTGTAAGATAAGGAGTCAGATCTTGATAGAAGTGTCTGTCGAAGGAACGAATACAAGTTAAAAAAAAAAAATTCTACTCCAATAAAAGGGGACCATACCTTTGGAAACTAGAAAAAAAAAATTAAAAAAAAAACAGAACTAGCCTTACAAAGTGGGTGTGGTTATATGGGTATGTTGGAAGGGGCGGTTCCTAGTAAAGCTTTTGCCAATCACCTGAAGATAGCAGCATAAAACCCATGATCTAAACCAGGGGTGGGCAACTGAGGCCCTCCAGCTGTTGTAGAACTACAAGTCCCATGAGGCATTGCAAAACTGACAGTTGCAAGCATGACTCAACAAAGGCAGAGGTATGATGGGACTTGTAGTTCAACAGCTGGAGGGCCACAGTTGCCCACCCTGATATAAACTATTGTGCTAGGCGCACAGGTGTCAAACTGACGGACCTCCAGCTGTTGCCAAACTACAAGTTCCATGAGATATTGCAAGATTGACAGTTGCAAGCATGTCTCCCAAATGTAGAGGCATGATGGGTTGTAGTTTCCCAACAGCTGGAGGGCCACCCGTTTGACACCCCTGTGCTAGGGGAACAAAGGCTGAGTTTCTTTCCATAAAGTGGGTACTTAAAAAGTATGGTAAATTATTCATCTGTGCTGCTGCTCTCACCCACTGTAGCCCTGTCCACATTATTGTGATGTTTATTTTATTCTTTAGTGTCTTACCTAAATTATGGCATGATCTTAAAAGGTTAAGTTCACCTTTTTTGCAGGTAAAAAAAAAAAGTCCATTTATTACGCAGGTCTGCAAAAAAAATTTTTTTCAAGAGCTGTTTTGGTTATTCCACATAATCTTTATGTTTTTTGGTGCGTTGAATCCGAAAATGACCTCCATTTTTTCATAGGACATCACGTTTCCTGACAATTTAGGTAACTATGTTAAAAAAGGCAATACCTCAAAATAAATGGAAATAGACTTATAAAATTAAAGTATTATTTAAATTTTTTCATGAAAATCCTTTTTTGAACTGAAATGAGCTCACCTGCACACACTTAACTCGATTCTTCTTCCCTGTGAGGCTCCTCTTGGTGCATTTACGCTTGTGAGTAGCATCTGGAATGTCTCTGAAGCATCCAACAGTAGTCTGCCATCATTGTAATGCTCCATTTTCCCTGGTATCTCCTTTCCATCTCTTTAATGTCTTGGTGGAATGGTTCACCTTGTTCCTCACTCACAGATCCCAAATTTTCAGGAAAGTAGTCAAGGTGGGACTGGAGAAAATGCACTTTCAAACTCATCAGGCAACCCAAAGCTTGAAATGCTTTCAGCATTCATCCGACGATCTTTTTGTAGTGAGGATCTTTGTTATTGCCTAAAAATTTCTGTACGACTTCTTTAAATGCAATCCACCCTTCTTTTTGAGGATCCGTCATGGTATTGACAAACTCTTGATCAGTTATAAGCCTTCTAATGTCTGGTCCGATGAACACACCTTCCTTCAATTTTGCGTCCGACAGGCCTGGAAACTTGGTGACCAAGTATTTGAAGCATTCTCCATCTCTTGGAAGTGATTTTACGAATTGCTTCATCAATCCCAATTTTGTGTGGAGAGGTGGTAGAAGAACTTTATGGGAAGGTACCAAAGTTTCTCTGATGACATTCTTTTCACCGACTGTTAGCACCCTCGGCTGCCAACTCTTCTTGGTCCATTGATTTTGTTGGTCTCGACTGTCCTATAGACACAGAAAACAAGGGTATTTGGTATCCCACCCACTGGATTCTTCAGGAAAGATTAACCCCTTCTACCATTAGAAGCACAGACTCAGGGCTGAGGCTTACACATACAGCATGCTGCTGAGTATCCCAGTAGTCAGACATGTCACTCAGAGCAGCACTTGTATTCACCCCCTTTGCAGGGGGGGAGGGGCAGAGATTGTTTACCTGCAAATAACAACAAAGGGCCAGAAGAGAACTAGGGAAATGAGGAAATAGAATTTTTTTCACTAAAACTTGCTTAGCTTATGGATATATTGCTGACCATCAGATTTACAGTGCTATTTTTTTTTACATAACTCAGACAACCCCTTTAAGGTTTTTTTTGGCATTTTATATCTTAAATGCACTTGTGAATTAATAGTAATTTGGACTTTAAAATTGGTAAAAAAAACCCATAATATATTAAAAAACATTTAATAAATTTGAAGACAATTTTGCATTTTGTGACAAATCATGACGTCTAGGAGTTTTTTCAATATTTTATTTGTTTTCAGCACACCAAAATACATGGACTTTAGATGAAAATAATCAAACAGCTTTTTAGTCGCAGACCTGTGTTATTTTTGTCCAAAGGAGCCTGTAAAGCATTGCATCAACAATCAGATCGCTGATGGCATGCAGGTCTCCTCCAGACCTGTCAGTATATCTGCTTGCTCATACATCCCGTACGCCAATATTCTGACAGGAAGCTTCAATAAACTACCACAGCGCTCCACAGCTCCATGGTAATTCATTGAAAACTACAAGCCCACAGCCGCTAAGGCTGTAGGGACTTGTAGCCACTCATTCACAGAGCGTTGCGAATAAGTGACATGGCTGTGTGGGCAGAGCTCCGCACGGCTGCACTGTTTTCAAATCTGACAGTAAGGGGGAACATCTCCCTGTACGATCTGTCAGGAGGGGGCAGTTATGTGAACATTACATGTTCCACCCTAAAACCGGGTGGAACGTGTAAACATGTTCCAAAAGTGAACTTAGACTGCAAGAGGACAGAGTTGCAAAGATTAAAGCATGATTTTTGGTATGAAAAGTTTGCTCTGCAAGCCATGTCTTATTAACTCTTAATTGACTAAATGTGAAACACTACCCCCACATACCACAGAATAAAGCTACGCCACATTTAGGGGGGAGAACAGGCTGGGTTTCTTTTGCTAAAATGAACAATTCAACTTTACACTTCAGTGATTGCATCAAGTCCACAGCAAATTTTTGCAAAACACCAGACTGCAGGTGACCGCTTCCCCATTCAGCTTTTTCATCTCTTACCAAGCCATTTTCTTAATCCTTCCTCTCTAATATGCTTCCTCCCTACCTCTCCTCAGTTATGTCTCTTGCTTTCTTTCACCCCTCTTGTCCACTGGACAGCTTGTACCCCCCTTACTTCTGTCCACTTACTGCACTGATCAACTAATTGCTGCCAATTGTAAACCCCCAGGGTGCTGGAACATGTCCTTTCATAGAAATCACACTCCCATATTAAATCCCTCACCCTTCTGCTTCTCCTAACCTCTAGAGATACAGTTGTGTTCAAAATAATAGCAGTCAGACATCACTAACCTGATCAATCACTGTTTTTGGTAGAAATGATATTTCTACATGGCAAATAATTTACTAGCAGGTGTAGTAGAGTAATAGAAATCCAACAGACCCAACAGTCATGACATGCATGCTGCTGATTCTGTGTAATTGAATCACTAATTGAAAGAGGCATGTTCAAAATAATAGCAGTGAGGAGTTCTATTAGTGAGGTCATTCATTCTTTGAAAAATGTGGCAATTATTGCCCTTATTTAAGGAAGGCAGCAAATGTTGTATATGCTGCTTACAGTGCATTTCTCTCTGAAATTCAGAGGAAAAATGGGTCGTTCCAGACATCGTTCAGAAGAACAGCGTACCTTGATTAAAAATATGATTGGAGAGGGGAAAACATAAAGAACTGCAGAAAACGATAGGCTGCTCAGCTAAAAATGATCACAAATGCTTTAAAATGCCAACCAAAACCTGAAAGACGTGGAAGGAAGCGAAAAAACTACTATTCAAATGGATAGAATAGCCAAAATGTCAAGGACTCAGCCAACAATCAGCTCCAGGAAGATCAAAGGTGGTCTAAAGTTACCTGTGAGTATGGTTACAATTAGAAGACGCCTATGTGAAGCCAAGCTATCTGCAAGAAGCCCCCACAAAGTACCACTGCTGAAAAAAAGACGTGCTGAAGAGGTTACAATTTGCCAAAGAGCACATTGACTGGCCTAAAGAGAAATGGCGCAACATTTTGTGGACTGATGAAAGTAAGATTGTTCTTTTTTGGGTCTAGTGGCTGGAGACAGTTTGTCAGACGACCCCCAAACACTGAATTCAAGCCACAGTACACTGTGAAGACAGTGAAGCATGGTTGCGCAAGCATCATGATATGGGGTTGTTTCTCATACTACGGTGTTGGGCCTATTTATCGCATACCAGGGATCATGGATCAGTTTGAATACATCAGAATACTTGAAGAGGTCATGCTGCCTTATGCTGAAGAGGAAATGCCCTTGAAATGGGTGTTCCAACAAGACAACGACCCCAAACACACCAGTAAACATGCAACATCTTGGTTTCAGACCAACAAGATTGATGTTATAGAGTGGCCAGCCCAATCCCCGGATCTTAATCCAATAGAAAACTTGTGGGGCGATATAAAAAATGCAGTTTCTGAGGCAAAACCAAGAAATAGAGAAGAACTGTGGAATGTAGTCCAATCATCCTGGGCTGGAATACCTGTTCACAGGTGCCAGAAGTTGGTTGACTCCATGCAACACAGATGTACAGCAGTTCTCAGAAACAGTGCTTATACAACTAAATATTAATTAAGTGATTCAAAGGAAAGCAAAATCTTCAAACATTTTTCAGTTTATATAGTGAATGTTTGAGTTTGTAAAGAATACAAACACTGCTATTTATTTTTTTTTTAACAGTCTAATATTCACTTTTCTTCAATTTTATTTTTAGAGGAACAACACAAATTTGATATATTTTTCTTCATATTTTAATTTGGAATAGAATGTGTAGTGTTCCCAATTAGAGATGAGCGAATCGAAGTAGGCGAAGTGGAATTCGAGTCGAATATTGGAAAATTTTCGATTCGCGCCGAATCCGAAAAATAGCCTACTTCGGACGCGCGAATCGAAATTTTTCCTAAAATGGCGGCGGACATGTGCGGCGACGGAGCGGGGATGTCTGGGAAGGCGCGCAGACAAGGCGCGCTGACCCATAATGCATTCCTTAATGACATGTGATCGCATTAGCCAATCAGCAGCCAGCCAGCCAGCACTGTGTAATGGTCGAGCTATAAATAGCGGCCATTTTAGAATTCTTCATTTGCCTCCAGTCATTCAAGAGAGGCAGACCGCTCTGTATTAGGGACAGAGTTAGGGCCACAGAAACGTTACTTGGGGACAGAGAAACGTTACTTAGGGACAGAGAAACATTACTCAGGGACACAGAATTGTTAATGAGGGCCACAGAATCGTTACTTAGGGCCAAAGAAATGCTAGTTAGGGCCACAGAATTGTTACTCAGGGACAGACAGAATTGTTACTGAGTGCCAGAGAATTGTTACTTAGGGCCACAGAAACGTTAGTTAGGGCCACAGAATTGTTACTCAGGGACAGACACAGAATTGTTACTGAGGGCCACAGAACTGTTACTTAGGGCCACAGAAACGTTATTAGGGCCACAGAATTGTTACTCAGGGATAGATAGAATTGTTACTGAGTGCCAGAGAACTGTTACTTAGGGCCACAGAAACGTTATTAGGGCCACAGAAATGTTACTCAGGGACAGACAGAATTGTTACTGAGTGCCAGAGAATTGTTACTTAGGGCCACAGAAACGTTAGTTAGGGCCACAGAATTGTTACTCAGGGTCAGACACAGAACTGTTACTTAGGGCCACAGAACTGTTACTTAGGGCCACAGAAACGTTACTTAGGGCCACAGAATTGTTACTCAGGGACAGACACAGAATTGTTACTGAGGGCCACAGAACTGTTACTTAGGGCCACAGAAACATTATTAGGGCCACAGAATTGTTACTCAGGGACAGACAGAATTGTTACTGAGTGCCAGAGAATTGTTACTTAGGGCCACAGAAACGTTAGTTAGGGCCACAGAATTGTTACTCAGGGACAGACACAGAATTGTTACTGAGGGCCACAGAACTGTTACTTAGGGCCACAGAAACGTTATTAGGGCCACAGAATTGTTACTCAGGGACAGACAGAATTGTTACTGAGTGCCAGAGAATTGTTACTTAGGGCCACAGAAACGTTAGTTAGGGCCACAGAATTGTTACTCAGGGACAGACACAGAATTGTTACTGAGGGCCACAGAACTGTTACTTAGGGCCACAGAAACGTTATTAGGGCCACAGAATTGTTACTCAGGGATAGACAGAATTGTTACTGAGTGCCAGAGAACTGTTACTTAGGGCCACAGAAACGTTATTAGGGCCACAGAATTGTTACTCAGGGACAGACAGAATTGTTACTGAGTGCCAGAGAATTGTTACTTAGGGCCACAGAAACGTTAGGGCCACAGAATTGTTACTCAGGGACAGACACAGAATTGTTACTGAGGGCCACAGAACTGTTACTTAGGGCCACAGAAACGTTATTAGGGCCACAGAATTGTTACTCATGGACAGACAGAATTGTTACTGAGTGCCAGAGAATTGTTACTTAGGGCCACAGAAACGTTAGTTAGGGCCACAGAATTGTTACTCAGGGTCAGACACAGAACTGTTACTTAGGGCCACAGAACTGTTACTTAGGGCCACAGAAACGTTACTTAGGGCCACAGAATTGTTACTCAGGGACAGACACAGAATTGTTACTGAGGGCCACAGAACTGTTACTTAGGGCCACAGAAACGTTATTAGGGCCACAGAATTGTTACTCAGGGACAGACAGAATTGTTACTGAGTGCCAGAGAATTGTTACTTAGGGCCACAGAAACGTTAGTTAGGGCCACAGAATTGTTACTCAGGGACAGACACAGAATTGTTACTGAGGGCCACAGAACTGTTACTTAGGGCCACAGAAACGTTATTAGGGCCACAGAATTGTTACTCAGGGACAGACAGAATTGTTACTGAGTGCCAGAGAATTGTTACTTAGGGCCACAGAAACGTTAGTTAGGGCCACAGAAACGTTAGTTAGGGCCACAGAATTGTTACTCAGGGTCAGACACAGAACTATTACTTAGGGCCACAGAAACGTTACTTAGAGCCACAGAATTGTTACTCAGGGACAGACACAGAATTGTTACTGAGGGCCACAGAACTGTTACTTAGGGCCACAGAAACGTTAGGGCCACAGAATTGTTACTCAGGGTCAGACACAGAACTGTTACTTAGGGCCACAGAACTGTTACTTAGGGCCACAGAAACATTACTCAGGGACACAGAATTGTTACTGAGGGCCACAGAACCGTTACTTAGGGCCACAGAATTGTTACTCAGGGACAGACACAGAATTGTTACTCAGGGACACAGAATTGTTACTGAGGGCCACAGAACCATTACTTAGGGCCACAGAAACGTTACTCAGGGACACAGAATTGTTACTGAGGGCCACATAACCGTTACTTAGGGCCACATAATTGTTACTCAGGGACAGACACAGAATTGTTACTGAGGGACACAGAATTGTTACTGAGGGCCACAACCGTTACTTAGGGCCACAGAATTGTTACTCAGGGACACAGAATTGTTACTGAGGGCCACAGAACCGTTACTTAGGGCCACAGAATTGTTACTCAGGGACAAACACAGAATTGTTACTGAGGGACACAGAATTGTTACTGAGGGCCACAGAACCGTTACTTAGGGCCACATAAACGTTAATCAGGGACACAGAATTGTTACTGAGGGCCACAGAACCGTTACTTAGGGCCACAGAATTGTTACTCACGGACAGACACAGAATTGTTTCTTCAGGGACACAGAATTGTTACTGAGGGCCACAGAACCGTTACTTAGGGCCACAGAAACGTTAATCAGGGACACAGAATTGTTACTGAGGGCCACAGAACCGTTACTTAGGGCCACAGAATTGTTACTCAGGGACACAGAATTGTTACTGAGGGCCACAGAACCGTTACTTAGTGCCACAGAAACGTTAATCAGGGACACAGAATTGTTACTGAGGGCCACAGAACCGTTACTTAGGGCCACATAAACGTTAATCAGGGACACAGAATTGTTACTGGGGGCCACAGAACCGTTACTTAGGGCCACATAAACGTTAATCAGGGACACAGAATTGTTACTGAGGGCCACAGAACCGTTACTTAGGGCCACAGAATTGTTACTCACGGACAGACACAGAATTGTTTCTTGAGGGACACAGAATTTTTAATGAGGGCCACAGAACCGTTACTTAGGGCCACAGAAACGTTAATCAGGGACACAGAATTGTTACTGAGGGCCACAGAACCGTTACTTAGGGCCACAGAATTGTTACTCAGGGACACAGAATTGTTACTGAGGGCCACATAAACGTTAATCAGGGACACAGAATTGTTACTGAGGGCCACAGAACCGTTACTTAGGGCCACATAAACGTTAATCAGGGGGACACAGAATTGTTACTGAGGGCCACAGAACCGTTACTTAGGGCCACAGAAACGTTAATCAGGGACACAGAATTGTTACTGAGGGCCACAGAACCGTTACTTAGGGCCACAGAATTGTTACTCAGGGACACAGAATTGTTACTGAGGGCCACATAAACGTTAATCAGGGACACAGAATTGTTACTGAGGGCCACAGAACCGTTACTTAGGGCAACATAAACGTTAATCAGGGACACAGAATTGTTACTGAGGGCCACAGAACCGTTACTTAGGGCCACAGAATTGTTACTCACGGACAGACACAGAATTGTTTCTTGAGGGACACAGAATTTTTAATGAGGGCCACAGAACCGTTACTTAGGGCCACAGAAACGTTAATCAGGGACACAGAATTGTTACTGAGGGCCACAGAACCGTTACTTAGGGCCACAGAATTGTTACTGAGGGCCACAGAACCGTTACTTAGGGCCACATAAACGTTAATCAGGGGGACACAGAATTGTTACTGAGGGCCACAGAAACGTTACTTAGGGCCACATAATTGTTACTCAGGGACAGACACAGAATTGTTACTGAGGGACACAGAATTGTTACTGAGGGACACAGAACCGTTACTTAGGGCCACAGAATTGTTACTCAGGGACAGACACAGAATTGTTACTCAGGGACACAGAATTGTTACTCAGGGACACAGAATCGTTGAATTAAAGAGTATGTCAGACAACATGCAGAGGAGTGGCAGAGGAGGCAATGTTTTAGGAGCGAGCAGACGTGGCAGCAGAGGAAGGGGTCGAGGCAGCACTATTCGCAGCCAGAGGCCAGTGCTCCCGGTGTCATCCAGCGGTCGTGTCTCCACCGACAACCCTGCCGTCATCGATTGGTTGGCTCGGTCGTCTTCCTCTTCCCAGGTCACCTCTGACACCTACAGCCAACGGTCGGTGGGTACGTCAGACACAACCGTTAGTTGGCATGGCCCGGGACCAAGCCCACTGAAATCACGTGTCCTCTACCTGCCCCTGTCCTTTGGTGTTCCCTCACCAAGCGAAGTATCGCATGTTGTGGGCTCAGCCCCACTGTAGAGTGAGGAAGAGCTAACAGAGGGCGGTCAGGAACGGGGGGAGACATCCGCCTTTTCAGCAGCCAGGCGAAGAAGTAGTGGCGAGGAGAGTGGCCCGGTAGCCGGTCTAGAGACAGGTCTGTCTCCTGACCCAGACGCAGCCGAGGGGGCTAGTAGTGAGGCGGAAACCCTACTTGATGATGAGGAGGTTGATCGCACTTGGCAGCCTCGTCGTCATCAGGCAATTTCTTCCGCATCATCAGGAGAAGAGGGTGGCAGCTTGGCAGTGAGCGAAACAGTCGGTGGGTTGCCCAGGAGACAGCAGCAGGGTCGCAGCAGTGTCAGTGGAGCCAAACGGCCACGGAGTAGAGCACCAGCTCCACTGCAGCCTACCACCACGGCCAGTAGTGGTGCCGGTGTGCACGGAGGAAGCAGCAGTCAGCCAGTGAGGAGTATCGGGGGCAAAGTTTCCTACTCGGCGGTGTGGCAATTTTTCGTCAAGCCGCCCGAGGAAGTAAACGTAGCCGTATGTCGACTATGTGGCCAGAAAGTCAAGCGTGGCCAGGGGGCCCATGTTGGGACTACAGCGTTGCGGCAGCATATGCAGCGTCGCCATTTGGTGGCCTGGGAAAACTGTGATAAAGATACGGCGGTTCTGCCCGCCCCAGCCCCCACTCCATCACTCGCTCCGTTACTTGCTCCGTCACCCGACGTCAATCGCCCTCCATCAGCCAGTCAAGGCTCCAACACCTCTGCTGAGGGGAGTTGTCGCTCGTTGGCATCTTCCGCTCGTTCAGATGCTCCTTCTCCTGCTACTCCTCTTCACGGATTCCGTCAGCAGTCTTTCTTGGAATCCGTTTCCAAGAGACAACAGTTTGCGAGCACGCACCCGACGGTGCAGAAGCTGAACGTCCTCCTGTCCAAGTTGCTGGTGCTGCAGTCCCTCCCTTTCCAAGTGGTGGACTCAGCACCTTTCCGAGAAATGATGGCTTGTGCCGCGCCGCGGTGGAGAGTGCCAAGCCGTCATTTTTTCGCCAAAAAGGCAGTGCCAGCCCTGCATTCACATGTAGAAGACATGGTGGGCCAGTCTTTGAGCATGTCGGTCTCTGCCAAAGTGCACGGCAGCGCCGACGTGTGGAGCTGTAACTACGGTCAGGGACAGTACATGTCATTTACGGCCCACTGGGTGAACGTGGTGCCGTCACAGCCGCACCAGCAACTTGGACAGGTCACGCCGCTTTTGCCTCCACGTTTGCACGTCCTTGGTCCACAAAAGATGTCCGCCTCTACCACCTCTTCTTCTGCCGTGTCCTCAGCCGCCACCCCCGTGCCAAGTCCCATTACGCGACCGGCATATCACATGTGCAGGGCGCAACGGTGTCACGCTGTTCTGCACCTGGTATGCCTTGGCGAACGTAGTCACACAGGGGAGGAACTTCTCAGTGTAATGAACAGAGAAATCGACAGATGGCTGTCTCCGCGCAAACTGAAAATCGGAACCATGTTGACCGACAACGGAAAGAACATGGTGTTTGCTCTGCGTCAAGGAAGGTTGTGCCATGCGCCATGCATGGCTCATGTGTTCAATCTGGTTGTCAAGCGGTTCCTAAAATCCACCATCCCACTGCAAGACATCCTTAAAATGTCACGTAAACTTTGCATGCATTTCAGCCATTCCTACACCGCAAAGCACACCCTCATTGAGCTGCAGCGGCAGAACGGAATTCCACATCATCGCCTGATCTGCGACGTTGCAACAAGGTGGAATTCAACCCTACACATGTTAGACCGCCTTTACGAGCAGCGAAAGGCCATCACCGATTTCCTGATGTTACAAGCGGATAAAGGTACTCCCCTGTGTAACTTCGATGTCAGCCATTGGCAGCTCATGCGTGACACCTGCCGCTTGCTCAGGCCCTTTGAGGAGGCCACGCTATTCGTGAGTCGGCAGGACTATGGGATGAACGACGTAATTCCTCTGTTGCACGTCCTTGAACAAATGCTGTTAACAATGGCTGGTCAGGGTGCGGTAGACGTGGCGCACAGATCTCAACGCCACATGACCCCTGTGGGGGCAGGACAGGAAGAAGAGGAGGAGGTAGAGGAGGACATTTGTGCTCAGGAATTATTGAGTGAAATGGGTGGTTTTTCCACTCAGCGGACAGGAGTGGAGGAGCAGGAGCATCTGGTAGAGGAGGAGGAGGAGACAGAGGACCCAGACGCACCGTGGCAGTATGCTGTGGAGATGGAGGCAGGGAGTCCCTCGCATTCCTTGGCACAAATGGCCCATAGCATGCTCGGTTGCTTGCGTAGCGACAGCCGAATAATAACCATCAGACAGAGGGATGACTTTTGGCTGTCCACCTTGTTGGACCCTCGCTACCGTTCCAAAATGGTGGCCTTTTTCACACCTGCTGAGAGGGAGGCCAAAATAACGTACTATAAAAACCACCTATGTAGTCAGTTGGTCTCTGCCTTTGTGCGCCAACGTCCATCCTCAGACACTGTGGGCCCTGTGCGCTCGCGTTCCGCTGCCATGGCAGCAGGGGAGGGGTGGGGTGGTAGGAGCAGTGGCAGCTCCACCAGCAGCGGCTGCCTCAGTCTGCAGTCGATGATGAGTAGCTTTCTTCACCAGCGCAGTGAGGAAACTACTAACCAGCCGCAGCAGCAGCAGCAGCATCAGGTGGACCTGGAGCAGGACCTCAAACAACAGGCTTCGGCCTACTTGGACAGCACCCTGCCAACCGAGGTAGACAATCCCCTTGACTACTGGGCAACGAAACTTGACCTTTGGCCCCAACTAGCTGAATTTGCCCTTGAAAGGCTGTCATGTCCGGCCAGTAGCGTGGCATCGGAGCGCGTGTTTAGTGCGGCAGGAGGTATTGTAACTCCGCGGAGGACATGACTGTCCACCCAAAGTGTGGAGAGACTCACGTTTGTGAAAATGAATCAGGCGTGGATTAGTCTGGATTTCAAACCACCAGTTCCTGACACAACTGACTAAATCCGCCATGAATCATGCCTCAAACATGTGCCACTTTCAGGTCTCCTCACACACTGCTGGTGTGTTGAATTTTTTGACATAGGGTGCTGGCAGATTACGGGCCTCCCATAGCTGCTGCCAGGCCCCTAATCTGCCATAGGCCCCTATATACCGCCTCCTCATGCTGCTGCCAGGTCCAGAGTCTCTCATGGGTCCCTGTACGGCCTCCCATTGCTGCTGTCTCCATCGCCACACTCTGCCATGTGCCACTTTCAGGTCTCCTCACACTGCTGGTGTGTTGAATTTTTTGACATAGGGTGCTGACAGATTACGGGCCTCCTATAGCTGCTGCCAGGCCCCTAATCTGCCATAGGCCCCTATATACCGCCTCCTCATGCTGCTGCCAGGTCCAGAGTCTCTCATGGGTCCCTGTACGGCCTCCCATTGCTGCTGTCTCCATCGCCACACTCTGCCATGTGCCACTTTCAGGTCTCCTCACACACTGCTGGTGTGTTCAATTTTTTGACATAGGGTGCTGGCAGATTACGGGCCTCCTATAGCTGCTGCCAGGCCCCTAATCTGCCATAGGCCCCTATATACCGCCTCCTCATGCTGCTGCCAGGTCCACAGTCTCTCATGGGTCCCTGTACGGCCTCCCACTGCTGCTGTCTCCATCGCCACACTCTGCCATGTGCCACTTTCAGGTCTCCTCACACACTGCTGGTGTGTTGAATTTTTTGACATAGGGTGCTGGCAGATTACGGGCCTCCTATAGCTGCTGCCAGGCCCCTAATCTGCCATAGGCCCCTATATACCGCCTCCTCATGCTGCTGCCAGGTCCACAGTCTCTCATGGGTCCCTGTACGGCCTCCCATTGCTGCTGTCTCCATCGCCACACTCTGCCATGTGCCACTTTCAGGTCTCCTCACACACTGCTGGTGTGTTGAATTTTTTGACATAGGGTGCTGACAGATTACGGGCCTCCTATAGCTGCTGCCAGGCCCCTAATCTGCCATGGGCCCCTATATACCGCCTCCTCATGCTGCTGCCAAGTCCAGAGTCTCTCATGGGTCCCTGTACGGCCTCCCATTGCTGCTGTCTCCATCGCCACACTCTGCCATGTGCCACTTTCAGGTCTCCTCACACACTGCTGGTGTGTTCAATTTTTTGACATAGGGTGCTGGCAGATTACGGGCCTCCTATAGCTGCTGCCAGGCCCCTAATCTGCCATAGGCCCCTATATACCGCCTCCTCATGCTGCTGCCAAGTCCAGAGTCTCTCATGGGTCCCTGTACGGCCTCCCATTGCTGCTGTCTCCATCGCCACACTCTGCCATGTGCCACTTTCAGGTCTCCTCACACTGCTGGTGTGTTGAATTTTTTGACATAGGGTGCTGGCAGATTACGGGCCTCCTATAGCTGCTGCCAGGCCCCTAATCTGCCATAGGCCCCTATATACCGCCTCCTCATGCTGCTGCCAGGTCCACAGTCTCTCATGGGTCCCTGTACGGCCTCCCATTGCTGCTGTCTCCATCGCCACACTCTGCCATGTGCCACTTTCAGGTCTCCTCACACACTGCTGGTGTGTTGAATTTTTTGACATAGGGTGCTGGCATATTACGGGCCTCCTATAGCTGCTGCCAGGCCCCTAATCTGCCATAGGCCCCTATATACCGCCTCCTCATGCTGCTGCCAGGTCCAGAGTCTCTCATGGGTCCCTGTACGGCCTCCCATTGCTGCTGTCTCCATCGCCACACTCTGCCATGTGCCACTTTCAGGTCTCCTCACACACTGCTGGTGTGTTCAATTTTTTGACATAGGGTGCTGGCATATTACGGGCCTCCTATAGCTGCTGCCAGGCCCCTAATCTGCCATAGGCCCCTATATACCGCCTCCTCATGCTGCTGCCAGGTCCAGAGTCTCTCATGGGTCCCTGTACGGCCTCCCATTGCTGCTGTCTCCATCGCCACACTCTGCCATGTGCCACTTTCAGGTCTCCTCACACACTGCTGGTGTGTTGAATTTTTTGACATAGGGTGCTGGCAGATTACGGGCCTCCTATAGCTGCTGCCAGGCCCCTAATCTGCCATAGGCCCCTATATACCGCCTCCTCATGCTGCTGCCAGGTCCACAGTCTCTCATGGGTCCCTGTACGGCCTCCCATTGCTGCTGTCTCCATCGCCACACTCTGCCATGTGCCACTTTCAGGTCTCCTCACACACTGCTGGTGTGTTGAATTTTTTGACATAGGGTGCTGGCAGATTACGGGCCTCCTATAGCTGCTGCCAGGCCCCTAATCTGCCATAGGCCCCTATATACCGCCTCCTCATGCTGCTGCCAGGTCCACAGTCTCTCATGGGTCCCTGTACGGCCTCCCATTGCTGCTGTCTCCATCGCCACACTCTGCCATGTGCCACTTTCAGGTCTCCTCACACACTGCTGGTGTGTTGAATTTTTTGACATAGGGTGCTGGCAGATTACGGGCCTCCTATAGCTGCTGCCAGGCCCCTAATCTGCCATAGGCCCCTATATACCGCCTCCTCATGCTGCTGCCAGGTCCACAGTCTCTCATGGGTCCCTGTACGGCCTCCCATTGCTGCTGTCTCCATCGCCACACTCTGCCATGTGCCACTTTCAGGTCTCCTCACACACTGCTGGTGTGTTGAATTTTTTGACATAGGGTGCTGACAGATTACGGGCCTCCTATAGCTGCTGCCAGGCCCCTAATCTGCCATGGGCCCCTATATACCGCCTCCTCATGCTGCTGCCAAGTCCAGAGTCTCTCATGGGTCCCTGTACGGCCTCCCATTGCTGCTGTCTCCATCGCCACACTCTGCCATGTGCCACTTTCAGGTCTCCTCACACACTGCTGGTGTGTTCAATTTTTTGACATAGGGTGCTGGCAGATTACGGGCCTCCTATAGCTGCTGCCAGGCCCCTAATCTGCCATAGGCCCCTATATACCGCCTCCTCATGCTGCTGCCAAGTCCAGAGTCTCTCATGGGTCCCTGTACGGCCTCCCATTGCTGCTGTCTCCATCGCCACACTCTGCCATGTGCCACTTTCAGGTCTCCTCACACTGCTGGTGTGTTGAATTTTTTGACATAGGGTGCTGGCAGATTACGGGCCTCCTATAGCTGCTGCCAGGCCCCTAATCTGCCATAGGCCCCTATATACCGCCTCCTCATGCTGCTGCCAGGTCCACAGTCTCTCATGGGTCCCTGTACGGCCTCCCATTGCTGCTGTCTCCATCGCCACACTCTGCCATGTGCCACTTTCAGGTCTCCTCACACACTGCTGGTGTGTTCAATTTTTTGACATAGGGTGCTGGCATATTACGGGCCTCCTATTGCTGCTGCCAGGCCCCTAATCTGCCATAGGCCCCTATATACCGCCTCCTCATGCTGCTGCCAGGTCCACAGTCTCTCATGGGTCCCTGTACGGCCTCCCATTGCTGCTGTCTCCATCGCCACACTCTGCCATGTGCCACTTTCAGGTCTCCTCACACACTGCTGGTGTGTTGAATTTTTTGACATAGGGTGCTGGCAGATTACGGGCCTCCTATAGCTGCTGCCAGGCCCCTAATCTGCCATAGGCCCCTATATACCGCCTCCTCATGCTGCTGCCAGGTCCACAGTCTCTCATGGGTCCCTGTACGGCCTCCCATTGCTGCTGTCTCCATCGCCACACTCTGCCATGTGCCACTTTCAGGTCTCCTCACACACTGCTGGTGTGTTGAATTTTTTGACATAGGGTGCTGGCATATTACGGGCCTCCTATAGCTGCTGCCAGGCCCCTAATCTGCCATAGGCCCCTATATACCGCCTCCTCATGCTGCTGCCAGGTCCAGAGTCTCTCATGGGTCCCTGTACGGCCTCCCATTGCTGCTGTCTCCATCGCCACACTCTGCCATGTGCCACTTTCAGGTCTCCTCACACACTGCTGGTGTGTTCAATTTTTTGACATAGGGTGCTGGCATATTACGGGCCTCCTATAGCTGCTGCCAGGCCCCTAATCTGCCATAGGCCCCTATATACCGCCTCCTCATGCTGCTGCCAGGTCCAGAGTCTCTCATGGGTCCCTGTACGGCCTCCCATTGCTGCTGTCTCCATCGCCACACTCTGCCATGTGCCACTTTCAGGTCTCCTCACACACTGCTGGTGTGTTGAATTTTTTGACATAGGGTGCTGGCAGATTACGGGCCTCCTATAGCTGCTGCCAGGCCCCTAATCTGCCATAGGCCCCTATATACCGCCTCCTCATGCTGCTGCCAGGTCCACAGTCTCTCATGGGTCCCTGTACGGCCTCCCATTGCTGCTGTCTCCATCGCCACACTCTGCCATGTGCCACTTTCAGGTCTCCTCACACACTGCTGGTGTGTTGAATTTTTTGACATAGGGTGCTGGCAGATTACGGGCCTCCTATAGCTGCTGCCAGGCCCCTAATCTGCCATAGGCCCCTATATACCGCCTCCTCATGCTGCTGCCAGGTCCACAGTCTCTCATGGGTCCCTGTACGGCCTCCCATTGCTGCTGTCTCCATCGCCACACTCTGCCATGTGCCACTTTCAGGTCTCCTCACACACTGCTGGTGTGTTCAATTTTTTGACATAGGGTGCTGGCAGATTACGGGCCTCCTATAGCTGCTGCCAGGCCCCTAATCTGCCATAGGCCCCTATATACCGCCTCCTCATGCTGCTGCCAAGTCCAGAGTCTCTCATGGGTCCCTGTACGGCCTCCCATTGCTGCTGTCTCCATCGCCACACTCTGCCATGTGCCACTTTCAGGTCTCCTCACACTGCTGGTGTGTTGAATTTTTTGACATAGGGTGCTGGCAGATTACGGGCCTCCTATAGCTGCTGCCAGGCCCCTAATCTGCCATAGGCCCCTATATACCGCCTCCTCATGCTGCTGCCAGGTCCACAGTCTCTCATGGGTCCCTGTACGGCCTCCCATTGCTGCTGTCTCCATCGCCACACTCTGCCATGTGCCACTTTCAGGTCTCCTCACACACTGCTGGTGTGTTCAATTTTTTGACATAGGGTGCTGGCATATTACGGGCCTCCTATTGCTGCTGCCAGGCCCCTAATCTGCCATAGGCCCCTATATACCGCCTCCTCATGCTGCTGCCAGGTCCACAGTCTCTCATGGGTCCCTGTACGGCCTCCCATTGCTGCTGTCTCCATCGCCACACTCTGCCATGTGCCACTTTCAGGTCTCCTCACACACTGCTGGTGTGTTGAATTTTTTGACATAGGGTGCTGGCAGATTACGGGCCTCCTATAGCTGCTGCCAGGCCCCTAATCTGCCATAGGCCCCTATATACCGCCTCCTCATGCTGCTGCCAGGTCCACAGTCTCTCATGGGTCCCTGTACGGCCTCCCATTGCTGCTGTCTCCATCGCCACACTCTGCCATGTGCCACTTTCAGGTCTCCTCACACACTGCTGGTGTGTTGAATTTTTTGACATAGGGTGCTGGCATATTACGGGCCTCCTATAGCTGCTGCCAGGCCCCTAATCTGCCATAGGCCCCTATATACCGCCTCCTCATGCTGCTGCCAGGTCCAGAGTCTCTCATGGGTCCCTGTACGGCCTCCCATTGCTGCTGTCTCCATCGCCACACTCTGCCATGTGCCACTTTCAGGTCTCCTCACACACTGCTGGTGTGTTCAATTTTTTGACATAGGGTGCTGGCATATTACGGGCCTCCTATAGCTGCTGCCAGGCCCCTAATCTGCCATAGGCCCCTATATACCGCCTCCTCATGCTGCTGCCAGGTCCAGAGTCTCTCATGGGTCCCTGTACGGCCTCCCATTGCTGCTGTCTCCATCGCCACACTCTGCCATGTGCCACTTTCAGGTCTCCTCACACACTGCTGGTGTGTTGAATTTTTTGACATAGGGTGCTGGCAGATTACGGGCCTCCTATAGCTGCTGCCAGGCCCCTAATCTGCCATAGGCCCCTATATACCGCCTCCTCATGCTGCTGCCAGGTCCACAGTCTCTCATGGGTCCCTGTACGGCCTCCCATTGCTGCTGTCTCCATCGCCACACTCTGCCATGTGCCACTTTCAGGTCTCCTCACACACTGCTGGTGTGTTGAATTTTTTGACATAGGGTGCTGGCAGATTACGGGCCTCCTATAGCTGCTGCCAGGCCCCTAATCTGCCATAGGCCCCTATATACCGCCTCCTCATGCTGCTGCCAGGTCCACAGTCTCTCATGGGTCCCTGTACGGCCTCCCATTGCTGCTGTCTCCATCGCCACACTCTGCCATGTGCCACTTTCAGGTCTCCTCACACACTGCTGGTGTGTTCAATTTTTTGACATAGGGTGCTGGCAGATTACGGGCCTCCTATAGCTGCTGCCAGGCCCCTAATCTGCCATAGGCCCCTATATACCGCCTCCTCATGCTGCTGCCAGGTCCACAGTCTCTCATGGGTCCCTGTACGGCCTCCCATTGCTGCTGTCTCCATCGCCACACTCTGCCATGTGCCACTTTCAGGTCTCCTCACACACTGCTGGTGTGTTGAATTTTTTGACATAGGGTGCTGACAGATTACGGGCCTCCTATAGCTGCTGCCAGGCCCCTAATCTGCCATGGGCCCCTATATACCGCCTCCTCATGCTGCTGCCAAGTCCAGAGTCTCTCATGGGTCCCTGTACGGCCTCCCATTGCTGCTGTCTCCATCGCCACACTCTGCCATGTGCCACTTTCAGGTCTCCTCACACACTGCTGGTGTGTTCAATTTTTTGACATAGGGTGCTGGCAGATTACGGGCCTCCTATAGCTGCTGCCAGGCCCCTAATCTGCCATAGGCCCCTATATACCGCCTCCTCATGCTGCTGCCAAGTCCAGAGTCTCTCATGGGTCCCTGTACGGCCTCCCATTGCTGCTGTCTCCATCGCCACACTCTGCCATGTGCCACTTTCAGGTCTCCTCACACTGCTGGTGTGTTGAATTTTTTGACATAGGGTGCTGGCAGATTACGGGCCTCCTATAGCTGCTGCCAGGCCCCTAATCTGCCATAGGCCCCTATATACCGCCTCCTCATGCTGCTGCCAGGTCCACAGTCTCTCATGGGTCCCTGTACGGCCTCCCATTGCTGCTGTCTCCATCGCCACACTCTGCCATGTGCCACTTTCAGGTCTCCTCACACACTGCTGGTGTGTTCAATTTTTTGACATAGGGTGCTGGCAGATTACGGGCCTCCTATAGCTGCTGCCAGGCCCCTAATCTGCCATAGGCCCCTATATACCGCCTCCTCATGCTGCTGCCAAGTCCAGAGTCTCTCATGGGTCCCTGTACGGCCTCCCATTGCTGCTGTCTCCATCGCCACACTCTGCCATGTGCCACTTTCAGGTCTCCTCACACTGCTGGTGTGTTGAATTTTTTGACATAGGGTGCTGGCAGATTACGGGCCTCCTATAGCTGCTGCCAGGCCCCTAATCTGCCATAGGCCCCTATATACCGCCTCCTCATGCTGCTGCCAGGTCCACAGTCTCTCATGGGTCCCTGTACGGCCTCCCATTGCTGCTGTCTCCATCGCCACACTCTGCCATGTGCCACTTTCAGGTCTCCTCACACACTGCTGGTGTGTTGAATTTTTTGACATAGGGTGCTGGCATATTACGGGCCTCCTATAGCTGCTGCCAGGCCCCTAATCTGCCATAGGCCCCTATATACCGCCTCCTCATGCTGCTGCCAGGTCCAGAGTCTCTCATGGGTCCCTGTACGGCCTCCCATTGCTGCTGTCTCCATCGCCACACTCTGCCATGTGCCACTTTCAGGTCTCCTCACACACTGCTGGTGTGTTCAATTTTTTGACATAGGGTGCTGGCATATTACGGGCCTCCTATAGCTGCTGCCAGGCCCCTAATCTGCCATAGGCCCCTATATACCGCCTCCTCATGCTGCTGCCAGGTCCAGAGTCTCTCATGGGTCCCTGTACGGCCTCCCATTGCTGCTGTCTCCATCGCCACACTCTGCCATGTGCCACTTTCAGGTCTCCTCACACACTGCTGGTGTGTTGAATTTTTTGACATAGGGTGCTGGCAGATTACGGGCCTCCTATAGCTGCTGCCAGGCCCCTAATCTGCCATAGGCCCCTATATACCGCCTCCTCATGCTGCTGCCAGGTCCACAGTCTCTCATGGGTCCCTGTACGGCCTCCCATTGCTGCTGTCTCCATCGCCACACTCTGCCATGTGCCACTTTCAGGTCTCCTCACACACTGCTGGTGTGTTGAATTTTTTGACATAGGGTGCTGGCAGATTACGGGCCTCCTATAGCTGCTGCCAGGCCCCTAATCTGCCATAGGCCCCTATATACCGCCTCCTCATGCTGCTGCCAGGTCCACAGTCTCTCATGGGTCCCTGTACGGCCTCCCATTGCTGCTGTCTCCATCGCCACACTCTGCCATGTGCCACTTTCAGGTCTCCTCACACACTGCTGGTGTGTTGAATTTTTTGACATAGGGTGCTGGCAGATTACGGGCCTCCTATAGCTGCTGCCAGGCCCCTAATCTGCCATAGGCCCCTATATACCGCCTCCTCATGCTGCTGCCAGGTCCACAGTCTCTCATGGGTCCCTGTACGGCCTCCCATTGCTGCTGTCTCCATCGCCACACTCTGCCATGTGCCACTTTCAGGTCTCCTCACACACTGCTGGTGTGTTGAATTTTTTGACATAGGGTGCTGACAGATTACGGGCCTCCTATAGCTGCTGCCAGGCCCCTAATCTGCCATGGGCCCCTATATACCGCCTCCTCATGCTGCTGCCAAGTCCAGAGTCTCTCATGGGTCCCTGTACGGCCTCCCATTGCTGCTGTCTCCATCGCCACACTCTGCCATGTGCCACTTTCAGGTCTCCTCACACACTGCTGGTGTGTTCAATTTTTTGACATAGGGTGCTGGCAGATTACGGGCCTCCTATAGCTGCTGCCAGGCCCCTAATCTGCCATAGGCCCCTATATACCGCCTCCTCATGCTGCTGCCAAGTCCAGAGTCTCTCATGGGTCCCTGTACGGCCTCCCATTGCTGCTGTCTCCATCGCCACACTCTGCCATGTGCCACTTTCAGGTCTCCTCACACTGCTGGTGTGTTGAATTTTTTGACATAGGGTGCTGGCAGATTACGGGCCTCCTATAGCTGCTGCCAGGCCCCTAATCTGCCATAGGCCCCTATATACCGCCTCCTCATGCTGCTGCCAGGTCCACAGTCTCTCATGGGTCCCTGTACGGCCTCCCATTGCTGCTGTCTCCATCGCCACACTCTGCCATGTGCCACTTTCAGGTCTCCTCACACACTGCTGGTGTGTTCAATTTTTTGACATAGGGTGCTGGCATATTACGGGCCTCCTATTGCTGCTGCCAGGCCCCTAATCTGCCATAGGCCCCTATATACCGCCTCCTCATGCTGCTGCCAGGTCCACAGTCTCTCATGGGTCCCTGTACGGCCTCCCATTGCTGCTGTCTCCATCGCCACACTCTGCCATGTGCCACTTTCAGGTCTCCTCACACACTGCTGGTGTGTTGAATTTTTTGACATAGGGTGCTGGCAGATTACGGGCCTCCTATAGCTGCTGCCAGGCCCCTAATCTGCCATAGGCCCCTATATACCGCCTCCTCATGCTGCTGCCAGGTCCACAGTCTCTCATGGGTCCCTGTACGGCCTCCCATTGCTGCTGTCTCCATCGCCACACTCTGCCATGTGCCACTTTCAGGTCTCCTCACACACTGCTGGTGTGTTGAATTTTTTGACATAGGGTGCTGGCATATTACGGGCCTCCTATAGCTGCTGCCAGGCCCCTAATCTGCCATAGGCCCCTATATACCGCCTCCTCATGCTGCTGCCAGGTCCAGAGTCTCTCATGGGTCCCTGTACGGCCTCCCATTGCTGCTGTCTCCATCGCCACACTCTGCCATGTGCCACTTTCAGGTCTCCTCACACACTGCTGGTGTGTTCAATTTTTTGACATAGGGTGCTGGCATATTACGGGCCTCCTATAGCTGCTGCCAGGCCCCTAATCTGCCATAGGCCCCTATATACCGCCTCCTCATGCTGCTGCCAGGTCCAGAGTCTCTCATGGGTCCCTGTACGGCCTCCCATTGCTGCTGTCTCCATCGCCACACTCTGCCATGTGCCACTTTCAGGTCTCCTCACACACTGCTGGTGTGTTGAATTTTTTGACATAGGGTGCTGGCAGATTACGGGCCTCCTATAGCTGCTGCCAGGCCCCTAATCTGCCATAGGCCCCTATATACCGCCTCCTCATGCTGCTGCCAGGTCCACAGTCTCTCATGGGTCCCTGTACGGCCTCCCATTGCTGCTGTCTCCATCGCCACACTCTGCCATGTGCCACTTTCAGGTCTCCTCACACACTGCTGGTGTGTTGAATTTTTTGACATAGGGTGCTGGCAGATTACGGGCCTCCTATAGCTGCTGCCAGGCCCCTAATCTGCCATAGGCCCCTATATACCGCCTCCTCATGCTGCTGCCAGGTCCACAGTCTCTCATGGGTCCCTGTACGGCCTCCCATTGCTGCTGTCTCCATCGCCACACTCTGCCATGTGCCACTTTCAGGTCTCCTCACACACTGCTGGTGTGTTCAATTTTTTGACATAGGGTGCTGGCAGATTACGGGCCTCCTATAGCTGCTGCCAGGCCCCTAATCTGCCATAGGCCCCTATATACCGCCTCCTCATGCTGCTGCCAAGTCCAGAGTCTCTCATGGGTCCCTGTACGGCCTCCCATTGCTGCTGTCTCCATCGCCACACTCTGCCATGTGCCACTTTCAGGTCTCCTCACACTGCTGGTGTGTTGAATTTTTTGACATAGGGTGCTGGCAGATTACGGGCCTCCTATAGCTGCTGCCAGGCCCCTAATCTGCCATAGGCCCCTATATACCGCCTCCTCATGCTGCTGCCAGGTCCACAGTCTCTCATGGGTCCCTGTACGGCCTCCCATTGCTGCTGTCTCCATCGCCACACTCTGCCATGTGCCACTTTCAGGTCTCCTCACACACTGCTGGTGTGTTCAATTTTTTGACATAGGGTGCTGGCATATTACGGGCCTCCTATTGCTGCTGCCAGGCCCCTAATCTGCCATAGGCCCCTATATACCGCCTCCTCATGCTGCTGCCAGGTCCACAGTCTCTCATGGGTCCCTGTACGGCCTCCCATTGCTGCTGTCTCCATCGCCACACTCTGCCATGTGCCACTTTCAGGTCTCCTCACACACTGCTGGTGTGTTGAATTTTTTGACATAGGGTGCTGGCAGATTACGGGCCTCCTATAGCTGCTGCCAGGCCCCTAATCTGCCATAGGCCCCTATATACCGCCTCCTCATGCTGCTGCCAGGTCCACAGTCTCTCATGGGTCCCTGTACGGCCTCCCATTGCTGCTGTCTCCATCGCCACACTCTGCCATGTGCCACTTTCAGGTCTCCTCACACACTGCTGGTGTGTTGAATTTTTTGACATAGGGTGCTGGCATATTACGGGCCTCCTATAGCTGCTGCCAGGCCCCTAATCTGCCATAGGCCCCTATATACCGCCTCCTCATGCTGCTGCCAGGTCCAGAGTCTCTCATGGGTCCCTGTACGGCCTCCCATTGCTGCTGTCTCCATCGCCACACTCTGCCATGTGCCACTTTCAGGTCTCCTCACACACTGCTGGTGTGTTCAATTTTTTGACATAGGGTGCTGGCATATTACGGGCCTCCTATAGCTGCTGCCAGGCCCCTAATCTGCCATAGGCCCCTATATACCGCCTCCTCATGCTGCTGCCAGGTCCAGAGTCTCTCATGGGTCCCTGTACGGCCTCCCATTGCTGCTGTCTCCATCGCCACACTCTGCCATGTGCCACTTTCAGGTCTCCTCACACACTGCTGGTGTGTTGAATTTTTTGACATAGGGTGCTGGCAGATTACGGGCCTCCTATAGCTGCTGCCAGGCCCCTAATCTGCCATAGGCCCCTATATACCGCCTCCTCATGCTGCTGCCAGGTCCACAGTCTCTCATGGGTCCCTGTACGGCCTCCCATTGCTGCTGTCTCCATCGCCACACTCTGCCATGTGCCACTTTCAGGTCTCCTCACACACTGCTGGTGTGTTGAATTTTTTGACATAGGGTGCTGGCAGATTACGGGCCTCCTATAGCTGCTGCCAGGCCCCTAATCTGCCATAGGCCCCTATATACCGCCTCCTCATGCTGCTGCCAGGTCCACAGTCTCTCATGGGTCCCTGTACGGCCTCCCATTGCTGCTGTCTCCATCGCCACACTCTGCCATGTGCCACTTTCAGGTCTCCTCACACACTGCTGGTGTGTTGAATTTTTTGACATAGGGTGCTGGCAGATTACGGGCCTCCTATAGCTGCTGCCAGGCCCCTAATCTGCCATAGGCCCCTATATACCGCCTCCTCATGCTGCTGCCAGGTCCACAGTCTCTCATGGGTCCCTGTACGGCCTCCCATTGCTGCTGTCTCCATCGCCACACTCTGCCATGTGCCACTTTCAGGTCTCCTCACACACTGCTGGTGTGTCGAATTTTTTGACATAGGGTGCTGACAGATTACGGGCCTCCTATAGCTGCTGCCAGGCCCCTAATCTGCCATGGGCCCCTATATACCGCCTCCTCATGCTGCTGCCAAGTCCAGAGTCTCTCATGGGTCCCTGTACGGCCTCCCATTGCTGCTGTCTCCATCGCCACACTCTGCCATGTGCCACTTTCAGGTCTCCTCACACACTGCTGGTGTGTTCAATTTTTTGACATAGGGTGCTGGCAGATTACGGGCCTCCTATAGCTGCTGCCAGGCCCCTAATCTGCCATAGGCCCCTATATACCGCCTCCTCATGCTGCTGCCAAGTCCAGAGTCTCTCATGGGTCCCTGTACGGCCTCCCATTGCTGCTGTCTCCATCGCCACACTCTGCCATGTGCCACTTTCAGGTCTCCTCACACTGCTGGTGTGTTGAATTTTTTGACATAGGGTGCTGGCAGATTACGGGCCTCCTATAGCTGCTGCCAGGCCCCTAATCTGCCATAGGCCCCTATATACCGCCTCCTCATGCTGCTGCCAGGTCCACAGTCTCTCATGGGTCCCTGTACGGCCTCCCATTGCTGCTGTCTCCATCGCCACACTCTGCCATGTGCCACTTTCAGGTCTCCTCACACACTGCTGGTGTGTTCAATTTTTTGACATAGGGTGCTGGCAGATTACGGGCCTCCTATTGCTGCTGCCAGGCCCCTAATCTGCCATAGGCCCCTATATACCGCCTCCTCATGCTGCTGCCAGGTCCAGAGTCTCTCATGGGTCCCTGTACGGCCTCCCATTGCTGCTGTCTCCATCGCCACACTCTGCCATGTGCCACTTTCAGATCTCCTCACACTGCTGGTGTGTTCAATTTTTTGACATAGGTTGCTGGCAGATTACAGGCCTCCTATAGGTGCTGCCAGGCCCCAAATCTGCCATGGGCCCCCGTACCGCCTCATCACGCTGCTGCTGGGTCCACAGTGTGACATGGGTCCCTGTACCGCCTCCCATTACTCCCACTCTGCCATGTGCCACTTTCAGGTCTCCTCACACTCCTGCTAGTTTCCATTTTGCCATAGGTTGCTGTATGGCCTCCCATTGCTGCTGCCTCCACCGCCACACTGTGGCTCCAAACACTGGTTTTGGCCCCGTGACTGGCCAAATGAGTGAAGTGTGCGGTGATTCTAAGATCGACGGCACTCATCTGCATGTCATACTGACTGACAGTATTATTTCTCTTCCCCAGCAGACTCCAAGGGCATTTAAATTAAAGGTACAGTGTTCTGCACTAATATTAAGTCTCTCTGAAGCCTAGAAACACCCTTTTTTAAGTTAAATTCACAGCGAATATATTCGCCTCGAATCAAATATTTTCCAACAATTCGCCGAATCAGTCGAATCGAATTTTTGAATACTTCGCTCATCTCTATTCCCAATGCATTTGTGTGTATGGAAATAAAAGCTATTAGAAGGATTTTGAGCTTTATTCACTTTTTTCAACACATTTTGAACACAACTGTATATTCACAAACCCTGGACCTCCATCATTTAACTGTGTCCAATGCACCCATTATCCCCCCCCCTCTGGGAGCAGCCACACTCCACATATAGTAGTTTCTATTCTTCTTCTCGATCCCTCAGCTCACTCAGTCTTCTCAGGCATCCCTAATTTAACTAACAGACTTATCAGTCAGGATTTCACATTACTTATTCAAACCTATCCAAAACCAGGCTCAATTGTTCCTCCACCTTCTGCCCCTTCCCAGTCAAAATTGATGGCACAGTTATCAACTGGTCCCAGCATGCCAGGGTGCTAGGTGTAAACCTGGACTCTGAACGCTCAAATTTTGATTAGTCAGACCACAGAAGTTTTCCACTTTGCAACAGACCATTTTAAAATGAGCTTTGAACCAGAGCAGTATTTTGGGATCATGTTCGGAGACAGTGATTTTTGGAAATATTCCTGAGCCCAAGCAGTGATGACCATCACAGAAATATGTCTGTTTTAATGCAGTGCCGTCTTAGGGCCCAAAGATCACAGGCATCCATATTGCATTTCAGCCTCGTCCTTTGCACATAGATTTCTCCAGATTCTGGGAATATTTTTGATATTATGTACTGCAGCTAATTTTTAAAGTCTTTGCAATTTTACATTGAGGAACAGTTAGAAATTAGTCATTGATTGTTTTTTTTTTTAAATGCAGCTTTTAACAGATTGGTGAACTTCTGCCCATATTTACTTCTGAGACACTGACTCTAAGATGCTCTTTATACCCATTTATGTTACTGACCTGTAGCAAAAGGTTTTTCCAGGTCTTCCTTGTTAGTACCACTACACAGCATTTTGTTGCCCTTTTCCAACTTTTTTGAGAGGTCTTTTTGTCATCAATTTTAAAATGACCTTTTTCTTTTTCCTTAAAATGGTACATTTTCTCCGTTTAACCACTTGCCAACCATACTATAGCCAAAAGATGGTTATAATAGAAGCTAAAAAAATTTTTTCGGTCTTGGTTTATCAAAAATAAAAAAAAAACAGTGGTACCACAAAAAAAAAGCTGTTAAAAAAAAACCAAAAATGTAAATGGGTATTGCTCAATGTCAAAGTGAAACCGCACTGAAAGCTGAAAATTTACCGGGGCAGAAAGTGCCCATTACTGACATGGTTAAACATTTGATATATTTTCATTTTCTATTGTGACTAAAATATGGGGTTGAGATTTGCAAACCATTGCATTTTTTTTGTTTTAATCATCCTTTTTTGGAATTAGTGTTGTACTCATAGTCATTTATTATGATCTTCGTCAAGGGAAAGGTGTGAGGAGTAAAACTGGTAATACAATTGGGAAATCTCTGCATTGAAAATATCTGGACATATGCTGGCATGGTTCATATCACTATGGCTTACTCAAAACTCAAACAACCTTTTGGTACAGTGGACCTTGGACCAGTATGTTTGCCTGTATTGGCATGAAAACAAGAAAAAAAAATGCAGTAACATGGTAAGAGGTAACAATTGTGTAGATGGCTAACTGGGGTTTACATCTGTCCATCATGTAAAAATGATGGTCTCTGTAAATGATTTCACCAACTGAAATAACACCATAATGCACTGATCAACTAGAAGACACTTACTGTGTGATGAAAGTGTGTGTAGAATAGGTACCATTAATAAACAAAGAGGTGTTGTGTTGCTTTAGTTTGCATTTTACTTGGGTACAATAGCATAATTTATGACCCTAATCGAGCTTGGCAAAAAAAAAAAGAAAAGACCCTTAAATGCTAAAGGTCAAGTTTCAAGCCTGTACATCATATTCACAATTCTAAAAGTGTATATAATCTCTGGAAGCATACTTGTTTTATACTTGTCAGCATAAACAATTACAGCGTATATCAGTTAGAAGAGAATGGGCTTTTGATGTAAGCAATATGGAGACTGGTCCCCAGCCTTGTTATTGATACAGATGGGGTACATTACAATTTTGTGGACACAGTAAACAAGACACATCATATAAGGATCTTATTTATTCCAGTTTCTGTGAAAAGAGGTTTTGGTGGGATTTGTAAGTCAGAATCAATTAAATACTTAATAAAGAAAGCAAAAAGTATTTACAAATTTCATTCTTTCTTGGTTTAATAATTACAAGAACCTCCAAAACATTTTGGAAGGACAAATAACCAAAAGGCTTTGCTTTCTCTATAAATACAGAATTAGCTAGGGTTGAGAGATGCCTCTTTCCAACATATGGTGATTGCAAGTGAAATAAAATAAACTTCTAACTCCCAGGAAGAGGGGAGTTAAAAAAAGAAAAAAAAATTCAGCTGTTGGTAATAGAGCATCCATCTGCTTAGATCATTACAGATCAATTAGAAGTTCATCGGATTATTTTAAAAACCAAAAAAAATAAAATAAAAACAAAAAAAAAAAAACACAACATTCGCCGGTGTCCTGAACTCCATCATGAGATGGAGAACTGAACAAGATCTGAAAATAGCTTGTTGCCATCTTCAAATCAAAAGAATTTGTAATAATTATATATATTTATATATATATATTTATATATCTATATTTCAGCCATAAAGAGCAGTAGAGAAGCTCAGGTGCTCCGTTCCCACTGAAGCATGTAGGCTTCACACGCCCTTTTAAAAATCATACTTCCACAAGTGGAAATTGTGCATGTGTCCCAACCTGTGTGATGGAGGGCAGGGGGAGGGGCAAAGGAAGGGCACAGCTTTCCACTCATCTTTCAGCAGTCCCAAAATACCTTTCTTTTTTTTTTCTTTTTATTATAGTGAAAACCCAAAAATTGTTGCATGAA
The DNA here is from genome assembly GCF_062004578.1 of Staurois parvus. NCBI lineage: Eukaryota > Metazoa > Chordata > Amphibia > Anura > Ranidae > Staurois > Staurois parvus. The sequence goes on along the minus strand of NW_028318022.1, from coordinate 7,954,899 downwards.
ACGGGGAAAAAAAAAAAAAAACCCTCAAAAAAAAAAAGGAAAAAAAAAACCCTCAAAAAAAGCTTGTGTACACTCGTGCCAACCTTCTCTTGCAACAGCCCACACATGGCAGGCTTTTCGCCATTCAATGCCATGTGTTAGGCTACCTCCTATCCTCTGCCAGTCTTTATTATTCAACGAGTCAAGGCTCTCTCGCAAATGCAAAATCAATGGGTTTTAAGTATTTGTTAAAAAGTCAGCAGGGGAATGAGGGGAAAAATGGAAGCCCCAGTGAAAACTAAGAGCAAACATATGGGCAAATTTGTTTCAGTCCTTGTGATCAGTATCCGATTCATCTTCTGCTTCCCTCAGCCATGTAAAGAAGGCTGTGACAGATTTTAGAGCTACTCCTTTTCCCTGCTGCTCTGCTGGGTCCTTGCTAGATTCCCACTTGTAAAAGGGTTCCTCTTTAATGACATCCTCATCATACAGGGCATCAAAAAACATTCTAAGCAGATCTGCACGGGGAAAAAGAAAAACAAAAAAGTTACAAATCTCAGGTGTCAAATATCAGTTTGCTATAACACATTAAGGGAAATGAGCATTAACCCCTTTTGTGACTACAGGTAAAACAAATCTTAATACCTAAACTCAATTTTGCAACTTTAGTTCTGTGACGTGGTTTTACTAACACGTCAATTTGTGTATCCAGGTGGATTATACCTTGTTTTTTTATTTCAGGACAATTTAGGACTGTCTTTTGGTGGTAAATGTAAGATATATCCCAATTTTCTTTTTCTTATCAAGGGAAAACTGGCCCAAAATCGTAAAAAGGTTTACTTTTCTTAAATGTAGCTGTATATTTTTTGCTACCATAACCTACCACCAAAGAACAACCCAAAATAAGTTCTCCTGCTCCTGATGATTGCAGCGATGCCACATAGGTGTATGTTGTTGCACCCATAGTAGGGCGCAGAAACAATCATGCGAGTTTTGCTTTTTTTTCATCTTACCTAAGACACATAAAACTTTAAAAATGCTTTAAGGAAAAAAAAAAATCCTGCCCAAAATTCACTAATCATAACCTTTGACCCACAATCCTCCCACTTCTTCACCTCAGCTAATCATAGGAAGCCTTGTATTCATTAAGAAATTAAAACGCTTCTTGTGAAAGGCTATTCTGCTCTCAACGCAATTCCATTTTGTTCCGGGGTGGGACAGAAGTTCCAGTCCCGCTGCCAGAACACAGCTCGATACTGTATGTAGAGTGCTGACATCTGCAGCATGTTAGTGAAGAAAATAGAAAATTTGGACCAAGCTGATTTGGATCAGCTTGGTCCAAACTATTTAAAAGGCCAAGTTCACCTTTGGAACAGGTTACCTGGTTCCACCCATATTTAGGGTGGAAGAGGTAACACGTTCCAGATCCTGCCTTCTCTACCCTGCAGCCAATGACAGAGGCCAGGGAATCTACTTCCATCAGGGACTCCGCTCACAAGACCGCATCATTCATTCACAAAGTTCTGTGAATGAACTACAACTACCGTTGGAACGCCATGGCAGACAGCTTGTAGTTCATAATGAACTGCAAGGGCAATAGTGAGCACTCTGGAAGTTTGATTCTTCCTGCAATTCAGTAACTGCCTGCCAGTATGGGAAGTTTCGGCAGACCGTGTGCTAAGAGTCTGCAGAAGCTGATCGCAGGTAAAATAAAATAAATGCATATTCCTTTTACCTGCAAAAAGATGTGCATTTATTTCAATGGTCAACTTATCATATAAAGTTCACTAAAATCTGGAGGTAAGCTTCTTCACTGAATATGACAACAGAATACCAAAAACTTGAAGTTGATCATTTTAATATATACATATCATACGGTCAGTGTGAATGGCACTTGAAAATCATGGCCACTGAAAGACCATTACATACATGTATCTATGAGTGTTTAGAAATGTCTAAACACATTTGACAGTGCAGATGTAAATGAGGTCTAACACATACTGTACATATGCATGCAGACAGTCACTATTGCTAGGGACTGTATAGTTAGAATAAAAGCAGATTGACACTTACTTGGAGGCTGATCGAGTTTTACGACAAGTGCCTGTAAAGCATATAATGCCTGCAACTCCTTTGCTTCACTATTTAGGTACTTTTGAAGCAACTTTGCTCTGCTATGAATCACATTAACATCAACTCTGAAGGGATTTTCAACTGTGGGGAAAACAAAAAATTCATGCATTAGGAAAAATGTTTAAATGTAAAAAGGAATGTGTGGTTGTGTTAGCATTTTTATGTACATACAAAAAAATCAGCTTTTGAAGAAAAACAATATTTTTTACTTTCAGCTATAAAAAAAATATATAGTAAACTCAAAGTTGGTTATAAATTTAGGCCAAAATGTATTCTGCTCCATGTTTTTGGTAAAAAAAAATCCCAATAAGTGTATATTGATTGCTTTTGAGGAAGTTATAGCGTCTACAAACTATGGTATAAATACTGCAACTTATGCCATTTTTCTGCTATACAGCGCTGCGCTAGTTTAACGGACAATTGCGCGGTCATGCAATATGGTACATAAATGAAATGTACATCCTTTTTTTCCCCACAAATTGAGCTCTCTGTGGTATTTGATCGCTTGTGCGGTTTTTATTTTTTGCGCTATAAAAAAATAAGGCTGACAATTTTGAGGAAAAAAAACCCCAATATTTTGGACTTTTTGCTATAAAACATGTCCAGTAAAAAGAAATGCAAAAATCAAATTTAGTTATAAATTTAGGCCAAAATGCATTCTGCGACATGCTAAAAAAAAAACCAATACGTGTAAATTAATTGGTTTACGTGAAAGTTATAGCGTTTACAAATGGCGGGAAAGATACTGGGATTTTTAGGTTTTTTTTCATACTAATAATGGCGGCGATCAGTAAATTATGGCGGCGATCAGGGACTTATGGCGGGACTGCGGCGGACATTCTGACATTGGGGGGTACTGACATCCCCAAAAACACTAATACAGTGATCAGTGCAAAAACAAAAAAAAAACTGACACTGTACTAATGGCAATGGGGAGGAAGGGGTTAACTTTATTTTGCAGGGAAGGGTTATAGGAGTGAGGGGAGTGTTTTACTAGGGGGCGGGGGTGTACTGGGTGGGACAAGGCTGATCGAGAAAGAGAAACTCTTCTCTCGATCAGCCCATCCTAGAGCTGACAGGGAAGGGACAGACAGGACAGCTACTTCAGCTGTCCTGTCTGTCACCGTTTGCTGCCGATCGCCGGAACATAGCCGCTAACGAGCGGCTGTGACCTGGCGACTGACATCTGCGGCGGTGATCCGCGGGACAAAGGGCGGCGCGCCTCGCGCGCGCCCCCTATTTGTTTACAAAACACGCGTCTTAAAACGTGGTTTTGCCTGTGAGTGCCGCCCTGCCGCCGTATATGTACAGTGGCTGGGCGGCATGCGGTTAAGCTTTGGCAATAAAACCTGGAAGCTAATTGGTTTCTATGCAGAGCTTCACCAGATTTTGCACTGTCCAGTTTTAGCAAATAAACCCGTGTGTGACTGATATTGCAACAGTGTTTAAAGTGTGTGTCTCAGTGGCATGCTTTTTTTTTTCTGCCTGTTTTATCCCTTTAAAAGCACTACAAGTATTCCTTTGGACAAAAATAAAGCTTATATTAGTGTTATCCCTAAACCTAACAAGGACACTACTGATATTCTTAACTATAGGCCTATATAGCTTATAAACTGGGACCTGAAAATCCTGACAAAAACGTCTGGCCCAGCGTCTTTCCTATTTAGCACAATAATTCCACAAAGATCAATTGGGTTTTATATCTGTTCGTCAAATGTTAGATCAAATTCGTAGGTCCATAGCTTTGATTTCAGTTGTCCGCTCTAATTAGGATGCCCCTCTCTCTCGGGAGCTGTTGCTCCTCTCTTTAGACCTTCAGAAAGCTTTCGATAGCTTAACCTGGGACTATTTGTTTACGATTCCGAGAACTTTTGGATTTGGTCCTACATTCCTTACTCTATTACAGTCATTATACCACACTCCCTTGGCTCGTGTCCATTAGAGGTTACAGATCCCCCGTAATGTAACGCGGCACTAGATAAGGTTGTCCACTCTCCCTATTTCTTTTTGCACTAGCTATGGAACCCTTAGCTATGGCAATCCGCTCTCACTCTGGTATTCACGGGGTCCACTGCGGTCACCAGGAACATAAATGTGCTTTATTTGCGGACGACGTTCTAATGTACATTTCCTCCCCTCTGACTACCACACCTAATCTATTATCTCTTTTGTGTCATATATCTGAACTCTCTGGGCTCTCTTTAAATTCTCAAAAGACGACGGCACTTAAATGTTTTGTTACCCTTTTCCATGGAACGACAGCTTAGGAATATGTATGATATTCAATGGGCCAACAGTTCTTTACCCTACTTAGGGATTCATTTGACAGCTTCCATTGAGACCCTTTACCAAGCAAATTACTCCCCTCTTTTCAAATATCTTAAGGGAGGACCTTTCGTCGTTGGGCTGCTTATTCTATATCTTGGATTGGCAAGATCAACTACTGAAATTAAGTTTTTGCCCCAAGTACTATATTTTTTAAGGACCTTCTCAATACCGATTCCGAGACGTGAGCTACAACATCTACAGGCTGAGGTGCTTCATTTTCTTTGGAACAATAGTAGGCCCCGAATGAACCAGAAAACACTATACGCTTTAAAATCTCATGGTGCGATTGGCCCCTCTAATAATCACACATTTCTAAGCCGCCCAAATTGCACAATTGGCCTATACTACTGTTAAGGGATCTATTCCCCTTTGGGTTTCTATTGAAGCTCTTTCCTGTAATCTTTTTGGCGGTTGGTGCCCTCCTTTGGCTCCCTAGTCGATCTTGCCATCCTACATTATGTCCCACTCTACCTTTCTCGTTGTCGGTCTGGGATAGGGTACGCCATCGCAAATCCCTAGCTTCCTTGCACATGCCTTTAGCCTCTGTATTTTGTAATTCTGAATTTGTACCTGGCCTGGTTCTGGCTACGTTCCACTGATGGATCAATAAGGGTTTACTGCTTATAGGAGACTACCTCCTCCTGAGTGCCCGAGTTTACCCTCTTCAATATTTTAAAAGACAAACTACAGATGGCTCCCACTGAAATTTAGATTTTATCAAATTGCCTCTTATCCGCTCAAACTATTTTACTAGATGGACCACCCATTCTTACCACTTTCCAAATCTCCTGTCAAAATAATCTTTCTAGAGACCATATTTCTACTTCCCTATATGGATCAATGGGAACGGGACCTGAATATTAGTTACGATATAATAGATTGGAGAGATATAGCCTTAGCATTATCCAAGGTTTCTATCAATACCACATTAATTGAAGCAAACTATAAAACATTACTGAGGTGGTACCTGGTCCCAACCCGGATTGTGAGGATGCATTCGCCTGCTTCCCCAATGTGCTTTCGGCATTGCAGCCAAATGGGGTCTATGTTCAACGTCTGGTGGCAATGCCCAATAGCAACTAGATTTTAGATCCGCATATTTAATCTAATCTATACGGTGACGGGGTGAATGTCCGTAGGACCCTGGACACAGCCGATCACGTAATTTGGTAAAAGGCCAATCACAGCGGCCTTTTACCACGTGATCAGCTGTGTCCAGTGACACAGCAGATCAACGTGTAAATGCAGTTGCTGGTTATCGGCTGCACTTTCCTCACGCTATGATAGCGTGAGGAAAGTACTGCCAATAACCAGCAATTGTCAGAGGATGGATCGGCACCGCTCATCAGGGCACTGATGATCAGTGCCCAGCAGTGCCACCCACCCGTGCCCGTCAGTGCAGCCTCATCAGTGAAGGAGAAAAATTACCTGTTTGCAAAATTGTATAATAGAAACAAAGAAAAACTTTTTCCCAATGTTTTTTGCTCTTTCTTTTATAGTACAAAAATAAAACACCCAGCGGTGAGTAAATACCAACTAAAGAAAGCTGTATTTGTGTGAACAAAATGACAGAAATGTCATATGGGTACAGTGTTGCATGACCGTGCAATTGTCAAAGTGCGACAGCGCTGAAAGCTGAAAATTGGCCTGGGCAAGAAGGGAGTATAAGTGCCCAGCAGGCAAGTGGTTAAAGCAAGAAAAAAAAAAATCTAATCCAAGTAAAGCAAAGCAAAACAACATTTAGTTTTAGATAAACCATTCAAAAATAAAAAGGAGTACTAGGATATTTTGATGAGCACTTAAGACATTTAGAATGTCAAATGAAAACCTTATCAAACTTACAGATAATGGCAGACTGGCATATAGTACTCATTAGGGTCCGGACAAACGCGTTGGATGCCAACTGTTGATCAGCAAGGTTGGCCTGTTCGTAAATAGAAAGAAAAATTAAGTAGATATTAAAACTGATCCAACAAAGTCAGATGTTAGCTGCAAAACAAAGTCACAGTGTAGTCTTACTTCAATCCAATCAAATATCTTCTGGTTGCTACTGTTCTCTTTCAATAGTCTCGAAAGTATTTTCTCTAGCTCTGCTGGTGAAAGCTCTTTCTTGCTTGGAGATTCAGTCTCATCTCCCAGGGTGTACTCAAGTTTCTACACAGAAAAAGCAAAATGTAAGTTGTGGCTTTAAGAGGAAGATTTAGTTGAGACCACTGAACAAAAAAAAAAAAAAAAATCTGTAAGCGAAAAGACTTGTACATACTGTAAATGTTTCTTATAGTCCAGGGCTTGAAATTTTCACTCGCCTGCTTGCTAATGGCAAGTGGAAATTATGGTGGGGGTGAGTTTGTCCCCCAGGGCCGTGTTGCTGAGCAGGCTCGGATCTGTCATTGGCACTGGGAGCTGTCAGACTGCTCAATAGCTGAGCGCAGTGAAAGCAAAGTGATTGTGTGGGGGCGGGGTGTGTGTGGCTCTACCTAATTTCAGCTCACTCTGGTCACATGATCCTCCATGTCAGCCAGTGCTGGCTTCAGGGGAGAGGAGAGCACTTAACAGCGTGCGTGAGTACACGTGTGTTTGCATGTACATGTGTCTGCCTGTATGTACATGTGTCTGTGCATGTGTATTTCTGTGTATGTACATGGATCTGTGTGTATGCATGTCTGTACGTGTGTCTCTGTGCATGTGTGTACATGTTTGTGTGTATATGTACATGTCTGAGTGTGTGTACAGGTGTGTCTGTTTGTGTGTGTTTGTTGGTGGCGAGTAACTCTTAAGGCCTGGCTGGTAGCTCATGACTTGAAATTTTAAGCCCTGTTATAGTCCATTGAGGGACACAAGAATTCTATTACATTTGACTTGTAATGCTGACTACAAGAGGATGACCTGTGTCATTCAATAGACTACAAGACATTAAAGTGGTTCTAAAGGCAGAAGATTTTTTTACCTTCATGCATTCTTTGCAGGAAGGTAAAAAACCTTTTGCATGCAGCCCCCCCCCCCCCCCCCAGCCCTCTTATGCCTACCAGAGCCCGATCTTGATCCAGCGAAGTGCATGAGAGGAGTGCGTTTCTCCCTCTCCTCACTGGCTCAAAGACAGCAGCATGAGCCAATGGCCCCCACTGCTGTAAATCATAGCCAGTGAGGGGGTGGGGCAAGTCATGCTGTGTGTGTCAATGGACAGAGTGCCCCTCTTGCAAGCAGCTTGCTATGGGGACACTCGTGAGGGAGGATAGCCAGGAGTGCTAGCGAGGGCAAGTATAACATTGCTGTTTAAAAAAAAAAAAATCCTTTACAATCACTTTAAGGTGAATACAAATGAGGAATTTTGACTTAGTAAATTCCACATCTTGGAGTACAGTACAGGGCATTTGAGGGGTACAGGAATTCTATTACAATAGGGATGCCAAAAATTATCTGACTGAGGGGAGGGCAGCAGCCATTGATTAGAGCATGAGATTTAAAAAACTGCCACTAGGTCACTGGTCAAAATCAGAAGAAAAAAAAAAAATCTATAACCCTAGAAACAGGAAAAGAAGTTTCATGAGAAAGGAAAGTGCTGCCTAGTCAAATAACCTATCTTGTAGAAAGTGAGCAAAGGTGGGGGTGCCTTGAACAGAATATTCCAAGAGATTAACAAGAGAAAACCTCCCAAGACTGTAAAGAACCCCAGGTAATCTAGCCCCAAAAACATCCTAAAAAGGAGAAAAAGAGCAAATGGAAGGATAGTGCTCACAACCCAACCATCAAAGCTTTCCACAATTAGCGTGCACCTTACAGTTGTCAGATAGCATTAGCAGTACAAAGACAGAATGTCACTTGAATGGAAAATTTATTTAAATGCTCCCTGAACTTATATGCATCCCAAGCACACAGCTCTCCTCATCTGTACAGACATCAGTCTGTGCGAGGCACAAGTTTAGATTTAGTTGCTTTATGAAAAGAACCTGTGCGTACGATGGATAGGTCCCATTTAAGAGCGTTTATTCATGATGACAGTTTGGCAGGATAAGGTCACCACCAAACAGAATGGAGAGCCTCTCCAGTAAAACTCAAATCAAACTAAAATCAGTAAAATCCCAAAAGGTGAGAACATCTCATTCCTTGTCAGCGTGGGTAACTGGTGCATCTGTTGTGGGAAGAAACCACCAATCTAAGACCTTCCTGTTAAAAAAAAAACAAAAAAGGAAGAGCTCTGACACACACACACACACTTTTCTTGGCGTTTCCAGTTCTCAAAGGCACAATTCAAACACTAGAAGTAACGAGTAGGTCTTAGCATCTGAAGGAGTTCTGAAGACCCTAAGCCTGAACAGCAGACTGATCTATCAAATGCACGCTACATGAATCAGGTTTGCGACAACCCCTTGTAAACCAATAGTGCAAGGGCACAATATCAACCTCCCCAGGAGAGGACTAGATGTCCTCAAAAGGATCAGTAGCAGCCTCTGCCACAGATAGTGTCAATGAACTCTTAGGACCTCTATGAGCAGATTGTTTCAGTAACTGGACCGACAGACAAAAATCCACAGGTCGGGGCTTTACCTGACGGAGCTGCAGGAGACTTGAAGAGGACCCCAAAAACTATAGGCGCTTCAGGTTATAGACTGTGGGCTTTGGATCTTTCTGCTGATACTAGATAATGGAACCCAAAACCACTAGGGGATTATGGGCCAAAGTAATTTGTGGTAGTGGGACTGTCCTCTGCGTGTGTCAAAGTGTTGCTCTGACCACACCACAAACCTGAGCAGAAGCATCTGATGAGGGTCTCATGTGGCTGGAGGTGACCAAGTCACTGGCAATGGAGATTAACAGATCACTTAGCACTTTATAGCAGACAAAGTAGGATGATTTTTCTTCCATGCTGAATTGAAGAAAAGAGCACAGAGCATGCATAACAGTATTCCACTCAACGGGGGAATATCAACTTTCAAAGGTCCCAGGAGACTGCGGGAGAGGAAGGGGCTGAACTTCCAGCTCACTTTGGTGCGGCAAATTGAGCCGGAAGTGGGAGCGGGTACCTGTCAAAACCAGGTACCTGTTGCCCCCCAAAAAGGTGCCAAATATGGCAGTGTAGGGAGGGAGGAAGTAAATAAGCAGAGCTTCCACTTTTGAGTAGAACTTCGCTTTAAATTCAAGATCTTACATTTACATTGATATATATATATATATATATATATATATATATATATATACATAAAACAGGGTTATCATGTTTATTAAAGATCCTAATAGTAAATGAGGATAGGGTCTATAATGGTAGCCTAGAGATTACTGTATTTTGTCTTGGCCCCCTATCAGATTGGACTAAGCGGTCACAACAGCTCTGGCTTATAAACCAAGAAAGTAACAGGAAAACAGGATTGTCTAATGTCATAGTAGATCACTGCACCCAAATATCTGATAAAACAAGGTTGACAGTGGGGACACAGGAAAACAGTGGGTGTAATTTTCATTACGTTTATGAAATGACAGCCCATGTACTCACATGATCACTTATAAACTTGTTCACATCCTGATCTTTTGACAAGAACTCCTTCCAGCTGAGTCCAGATTCTTGCCAGACTGCGCCCGCTTTCTTATGTGACTGCAATAAAAGAGCAAACAGTTCATATATTTACAATCCAACAAAGCTAATCTCTCAAAAGTATCCTAAAAAACAAGACTGATACTCACCATTCCTTTGCACTGTAGGCCTAGGATTTCTGCTAGGAGGATGCCAGCCTTTCCAAGTGGAATTAAAGGCTTTGTTAGCTCTCTGAAAAGACAACATATATAAGAAATGCTGCAAATTGAGCAAAAGATTAACAATTGTACAACATGCCATCCAAGATCCATTTGATTTTTACCTGAACAACTCTCCCATGGGGATTCCTTCTTCTAATAAGACTGGATTGATTAGCTCTGCCAGGTACAGCCAGATGTGCGGAATGTCAATTTCCATATCTTCCGCGACCTCCAGCACTTCTGACATTCTATAAATAAGGAAAGGGTGTTAACTGTGAAGTAGCTTTACAGCTTTGTCAGTGAAAATCTTAATGAATATAAAAGCCAAGTGATTAATTCTGTTACATTCACAATTCTTTAACCTACATATGCGCTTTTTGCATACTGGTTCCACAGCTGAAGAGAGCCCTAGCTTACATTGACCGACATGAAACGAGAAGGGAGACTTCTAGCAATCTAATCATACAGTATTTTAACGTGTAAAAAATGTGAATTGTAAGAGCAAAAAAAGTATGAGCAGCTGGCACAATGTGGCAAACCCTCTATTTCCACTACATAAAACACATAAGGTGCAGAGCTAAGGAACAAAACACAAATAAATACGTGACTACTATTCACTTTCATGAAGTTCAATATTGCAGTGTTCAAATATAATCTGTGTCAATAACCAGAAATGAAAATGTCCAATATATTGTGTGAACCAATAGTGATCAATGATAAAAAAAAAAGGGGAGTTCTGTGACAATCCACTACTCCCCTTCGCCAGTCAGTTATCCATCCAGGGTGAGGTACCTCCTGGGGAAAGAGCGCACACACAGAGCCTCCTTGCTGTAGTGCTGTTCCCGATACCTTTCACATGTGTGGTTTGTTAGGTGATCACAGACAAACCACACGTGAAAAATCAGGAACAGCACTGCAGCAATGAGGCTCTGTGTGTGAGCTCTTTCCCCAGGAGGTACCTCACCCTGGATGGATCACTGACTGGATGGATGCATCCTTTAGAGTGATTTCCATTCAATGCCGTTTTGCTTCCTGCGAGTGCATATTGGTGGAGGATTGTCACAGAACTCACCTTTTATCATTGATGACTATCGGTTCACACAATATTTTGGACATTTTCACTGCTGGTCATTGACACAGATTATTTTTGGACACTGCAATATTAGACTTCATGAAAGTGAATAGTATTCACATATTTCTTATTTGGTTTTTGTTTATTCATTAGCGCTGCACCTTTATGTATATACAGTATTTTAAGGCTGCAGGTATGAGCTCTACCACTCTAATCAAAGGAGCCACTCTGTATGGGGTCCTGCCAACAAAAGGCCCACAGATTACCAATTCTGCTTACAGATCTGATAATGATTCTGAAGGGAAAGGTGAAGCACTCTTGACATGTGCAGTCAGATTCAACAGTCAAGACTGTGGTGACCCAAAAAACCATGCATGACTGTGTTGAAGTTCTCCCTAGATATAGTGCAGAGGAGGGGCTATGCCATACCAAATGAAGAAGACAATGAATGAGAAAGATACAATTTCCAGTATTAAAAGGTGACGTAAAACGAACCTTTCATATTCCTGATGTGCCTCCTGTACCATGTACTGGTATGAATAAATATCCGGTTCTCTTTGCATTGTTGCCTTTGTGTGAAATCAGTCCCTGCCATTCTTCTTTCCTATTAAAAACTGACCACACTAAGCAGAACACTGTGGTCACTTCTCTAGCTGTGCTGGAACTCAAGTGTGCTCCCCTCAAATGATCAAACGTATCCTGACACACCCTTACTGTACAGCATTCCACTGGGAAGCTCAGTGTGCTGTTGCTTCTCCTTTCCTAGCTCTTTTACAACAGAGAGAACAGAAGGAATGTGATCACTTATTTTTTATATCTATACAAATGTTTTGCCTTTCATTTCTATTTTACACTTAATGGGTTGTTTTACAAGGTGATCATTTACCATCACTTTAATCTTGAATGTTGTACGAAATATAACTTATGACACGTAACCTTAAATGGTACTTACCCTTTGTAGTACTGGCATCTGGACAAGGTACCGGCTTTAGCTAATGTATAAAGAAGGTGACCCATGTGTTCGCGGGATATGGTGCTTCTCTCCAAGGTTGACTCAATACCATTCCGTACAAAAATAAATAGCAGTGTGGGGCTATTTAGTTCTTGTACGCACTGGACAGCCTCCTGTAGACAGACAATGTGTTAGAAGATTCCAAAACAAGCGGACAAGCATATTTATCTTTGTCATGTAAATGTCCACTTCACCTTGATATCATTGATATGTAGAAACTCTTCTATGATTGATCGTGATTTTCTTTCAAGCTCTTCCTCAGACAAGACAGGTTTGGAGGAGGCAGCAGTGACAGCCACTGGTGTTGGAGTTTCTCGTTTGACTAAACAGACATAACAAAAGCGCTTATTGTAGTAAGCAGGGCTAACAAAGAGGAGCACATGCCACACACGACTATCACAAAAAGAAAATAAACTCTTCATTAATACTATACTTACGACTTTCTCGGCTGCGATCCCTTGGTTCAGTCATACTAGCTACTTTCCTCACGGCTTCCTGAGGAATCTGTGCCTCTCTCTCTCTACTGCGATCATCTGTCTCCTTGCTATAACTTCTCTTTGTGATTACAGGCTGGGAACGCTCTGAGCGATCAGATCTCTCAAAGAGATCACTCTTTTCATATCTGTCACTTCTATCAAATCGTTCTCTATCTTTCTCAGAGCGATCACGACTTGAACTACCTCTGCAAAAGACAAGTTATTAGATCAGTACATCCGTGCTAATTAAATATTTCCAAACATGCATTGAAGTATATATTTACATTTATTCATTTCAGTGAAGCTTAGAAACCTGCTTCTCTATTGTGCCAGTGAAGGGCCAACTGTACACATTAACCCCATCAGAAGTTATGGGCAACTGTACAAAATGTGTGATCTGGGCAAAAACACTATAAATTACCTAATTCATGAGTCCTAAAGTATTAAAAAGTAATCAAAAGGATTGTGGCTTGAAAAACCAAGTGCTAGAATACAGTTGGTTTCTGCCCCATCATGCATCCTCACCCGGCAGCAGACAGCCCTCTTCCTCCCATTAATGCAGCTCACCATGCTTCCCCACAGCTCATCATCCCTTCATGGTACAGCACATCTCTACAACTTCTCTCCCTTGCAGGTCAAACTGAAGCAAGCCATGCTCTAGCACAGTAGATCTTCACAAATCATCTGCAGCTCACCATCCCTTCCTGCCATATTACATACTCTATGCACTCAACAACCCAAGGAATCGCATTCCCACCAGCTAGGACAACGAGCTGCCAGGAATGTGATCAAGTAGAGCAGGTGACCCACGGTGATGCATACCTTCTGATGCCACTGGCACAAAACAAAACTCCACTCTATCCCTCCAATGTAGCTGCCTGCTAAATGCGTGACTGGCATAAATGTCACATGATAGAACTGACCTAAACTCCATACAGCCTTAGACAGCCAGCAGGTTGAATCACCCACCAGTATCTTGAATTTCAGGCCTCAGGAGGTTCAGCATACCAATACTAACCCATAAGTCAAGCAATCTAGTTTCATTGTTGAAAGGGTGACCCCCTATAAAAATACGTCCTTACAAAATGGTGACACTTATACGTACTCTGATCTATTATTCTTACTGTTCAATCTGAAGTTGAAACCAAGTAAAATTAGCCATGTACTGCTGTGGATATGACAATCTACATACCTAGGAACAGGCCGCCTGGAATCCTGACTGTCTGCAGATGAAGACTGCTGAAGAGCAGAAAACCTATTAAGTGTGCTGGGTCGTCCAGATTCTGGAGCTGAAAAATAGGATAGTTCATGAGGACCAAAAAAAAAAAAAAAAAAAAAAAAACCTTCACAAAAGCGTTAACTTTATTTAGAACTCCTTAAAAAAGGAGATCTGGCTTACTTGACTCAGCAGGCTTCGCTCCAGTGCCGCCGCTGCTTCCTTTACCCCAACTTAAACGTCCGCCAGGCGCCAACAGTTGATTAGAGTCTATAGCACCAAGCTTTTTTTTTAAAAAAAAAAAAAAAAAAAAAAAGGCAGAGCCAACATTACTAAAAGACTTACAAAACAATATATCTGACAAAGAAAAGCCTTTTATTGGCATAAAACCTGCCCACCTTTGTTATTTTAGTGATCCTACTGGTGTCAATGGGACGGCTTCCTTTGCTAATGGGAACAGTGTTCCAGCCATCATCAGATTGCTGATTACTTCGTCCACCAGTTGGACGTCCTGGTGGCTCTCGCCTCTTGTCTTGTTTGGACATTAGCTGCTGAACCTTGACCTGTTCCCTTTGCTTTTCCAATTCTGCCTCTTTATGAATCTGATCTATAGTCTTAGGTCCCTGGTCTGCACGACGAGGCACCCAATTGCACTTAAGAGGGAAGAAAGAAAGAAATTGAAACATTGCAAGGACTGTCCCAATACTTAAAACATGAATCACAAACCAAACAGGTTGTCATGCAGTCACAAAAAATGTTATAGCCAGAAAGCACACTTTAACAGTTGTGATTTACAATGAAATCTTAAAATGTCCATAGTGTTCTTACCATTCTTAGATCAATTACATCCTGCAGCATGAAACGAATACGTGAAGAGGTTTTTCTTTCTTTGATGATTTTATCCATTTGGTTAAAATACTGATCCATCCGAGGCTGTTAGTGAAAAAAAGAAACAAAAAACAATTAAAGACTGCTGACAGGAGATGCTAAAGAGTAAACCAGGCTCATGTTAACCCCTTTATATGCAACCTCACTGAAATGGGTCATCTTTCGTGTGGTCGCATATGAGCATACTTTATTTGTGCCAAGAATGTGCTGCATATCTTGCTTCCAGCACAGAGAATGAGCCGCCATTGGCAGCTTCGGGTCACATACTAAAGATAAGGAGCTGGGGGGGATCAGCTCTCAAATCACATGACCACTGTGACAGCCCGTGACTTGCTATCACACCATCCCTTTGTTATTTCTACTCATGGAGGAAAAAATATATTGCATCTTTTTCGCCTTGCTATACAAGTCTAAAAAGACAAAATGAGAAGATAAGTTCACCTTTTGGACAAAAATAATAAAATGCACATTTTTTTTGCATGTAAAAAAATGTGAATTTATTATTTTTTTCCAAAAAAGGAGCCTGTAAAGCACTGCACCAATGATCAGTATGCCATGCAGGTCTCCTGCAGACCTGTCAGAATGTCTACTAGCCGTACAGGATGTACGGCCAAGCAGATATTCAGGCAGGAAGCTTGAATGAACTACCATGTCGCTCCACAGCACCGTGGTAGTGCATTGAAAACTACAAGCAGACAGCCGCTAAGATTGCCGGACTTATAGGCACTCATTCAAAGAACTCTGAATGAGTGACACAGCTGTATGGGCGGAGCCCCACATGGCCATGCGGTTTTCAAATCGGACCGATAATATGGGGAGAAGTTTCCCCGTACTATCTGTCAGAGGGAAGGGAGGCGGCAGGGGCGACTATGGGAGCATGTTACAAGTGCCACCCTAAAAAACGGGTGGAACATATAACATGTTGCAAAGGTGAACTTATGCTTTAAAGATAAAATAGCTAGATCAGGGATTGATCGAGGTCAATGTTAAAAGGTTGCGGTCATGGACAGGGTCAAAAGGTAGGATTCAGGAAAAAAAAAAAAAAAAGCTTTAGATAGGAGTTACTGTCAATGTATTTTATCTAGCAGTAGAACTTAGAGAAGGTGTGGACAAAGGATCAGATGACAGCCTTGCTAATCTGGGAAACAGTTGCCTGATGCAGAAAAGCCCAAGAGGAACTCACAGATGTGTTCGTGTGAACCTTGACAAGAAAGGGTTAAAACCCCATACTTAAGACTATAATCTTGAATGATCTGTCTGAGCTGCTGAAAGTAAACTGGCACAGCAAACTACATCAAGAGAATGCAAGGAAATAATATTCTGATGCACTGGAGCTAGACAGAGGAATGGAAGAACAATGTTCTGGTTTAGGTGAAAGTTTGAAACTACCTTAGGGGGGGAAAGAAGAAGGACCTAGGCCTCAATACCATCTTTTCCCCTTTAAGATCAGAGGTGGTTATTTACAGGACAAAGCCGCCAGCTTGGACACAAGGATCACAAAAGTGATTGCAACAAGGAACATAAGATTGTAAGGGCGGAAAGAGGAATATCCCCGATACTTTAAAAAAGCAGTTTCTGGGGTGCCATGAGAACCAAATTCAGAGCTCATGGGGCTCACACACAGGTGCTCACATGGGGATCTTCATGAGATGCCCTGTAAAAAAGTCTTCATCTTTGGAATGGGAGGCTAGCAATCCTTAAAAAGGTCAAATCCCAGTGCTTGTGATCTTGTTTCATGGTATTCCAGGCCAAATGCTTATCCAGGCCTGATTGCAAAAACGTCAAGGTTCGCCCTATGGAGTATTTGCTGGAATGAAAGCTTCTTTCCGCATGAAGCAAAGAATGCCTGCCATGTGTGATAGTAGACCTCATGAGAAGTAGACGTCATATATTTTAACAGTTTAGGAGTCACTGATTCAAATGGGCTCCGTCTCTCAAGGAGGATGGAAAGCTATTCCTTGGGACAGGTGATCTTGATGTCTGACAGAGCTGCTGTAGCATCTGCATGAAGCCTGATCAGTTCGGAGTACCATATACCCCTGGGCCAATCCAAAGCTATTGTGCAAGCATCACAAGCTGTACTGATCCCATGGAGCAACCAGAGTATCCACTGCTCCCACCTCTGTATTTGGGGACAAACCACATCTGGCATGCCCCACTTGTGACAAAAATCACGGAACAGCTCCGGAAGTAGAGCTCAGTTCCCCCAGATCCAGGTTGAGAAGTCTGCCTGAGAGTTCCGCCCAGCTCTAGGATGTAAACTGCAAACAAGACTGGAATATGAAGAATCTTTTCTGCCTCTATTGTTTTAGCAAGACTTATCCTCACCCCAATGGCTGATGTAAGCCACTGCTGTGGAATTGTCTGACTTAATCCAGATCAGAACACCCTTCAGTCACAAGGTCCAGTGCTGCAGGGATAACAGTCGCTCAAAGCTCCAGAATGTTAAATCAGGAGATGTGATTCTTCTGGCAACCAATTAATCTGCACCAACAAGGTGTCCGATTCTCTTCCCATTCCTTTAGAAGATTCACAAGATATCTAGAGAAAGGATTCTCCTCAACTCAAGAGCTGGATACAAGAGACCCCATGTCAGACAACCTGGACTTCGGTTGTCAGACAAATCAGTTTGTCTAGAGACAGAAAAGGATTTTTCCCATAATGAGTGTTGAGTTTTAGAGTCTGGAATGGACCTGGGCAAATGGGATTGCCTTGAAGGAGGCTACCATGAGCTCCAGCGTTCATGACAAAGCAGAGGGTTGCACAACTCTTGGACTGAAGTTTGACTTGGGGGAAGAAAAATTCTAGCTTAAGCTGTGTCTAGGATAAGACTAAAGATACTCCAAGTGATGAGATGGCTCCAATGTTGACTACTGAAAGTTTGAAATCTAACAAACCTTCCTAAAGTCTGAACTATCCTCATGTTGTAGGCTTTGACCAACTGCTTCCTCTACAGGTCATCAAGATGTGGCATGCGCTGGGAACGTAGCAAGGCAAGCGTAAGAGTCGGCACTTTAGTGACCACTCATTGCACGGATGACAACCCAAATGGTAAGGTCACAATTTGAAAGTGCTGGGGTTCCAGAGCAAGGCGACATGTATGTTGATGTGCTGAAAAAACATGGGACATACAAGTCTGCATCCTTAATTCCCTGAAAAGTCAGAAAGTCTCCCTGATGGTGGGCAGCTATGAAAGACCTGGAGGTTTCCATGTGGTCTACATGGAATTTATGCATTTAAATGAAGGCATTTAGGACCTTGAGAGTCAAGATGGGTTTGACATCCCCTTTTGGTCTGGGAACAATGAAAAGGTTGGCGGAGAACCCCTGAAACCTTTTTGCTGTAGGAATTTGGGCAATAACCTCAAGATCTGCAGAGATCAGTCCCTGCAGACATAGATGGGCTAAAAGACATGAAGCAGAGAGGGAGCAGAGAGCAGGACTCTAGCTTGTAACCCCTTGGCAAAGATGTCCTGTACCAAGGGCAACCAGGATGCAGTCTGCAAAAGCTAACAAGACATCCTTCACTTTGAAAAGTGGGGGCATTCCTTCAAGCTAAAGAAGATTTGTCAGCCGGTTAGAACGATTTGCAGTTGAACTGGTCAGCTGGCTTGGGTCTGGCTTTGGGGGTTGAGGCCTGAGAGTAGCAAGAGGAACTCTATTTGGTTTCCTTGATCTCAGAAAGGAGATAAAAAAAACTTCCCTGCCTGGAGCCTAGGTTTCTTCTGCAGTGGCAGAGCAGTACTCTCACCCCAGTGACATCCTTGATAAGGGTTGTTCAGGACAGCACCAAAGAGACTTTTTCCCTCAAAGGGCAGGCTCAGTAAATGCTACATATATGGGTTTAATGATGGGTAACTGATCTCCATGAGACATCTATTAGTACAAACACATTAAAAGGAATAAATGCTTATCAGATGCTGATATTTTCAAATAATTTGACTCACAAGGCCACTCCTACCATTCTCTAAAAACTACGCGCACTCCTTAAATCTGTAGCATTACTTCTAAAAGCTGGCGTTGTCAAAATGACTGATCATACTCAAAAAAGAAAATATGAAACTTGTATGTGTATTCAGAAAAGCCTGGATGGAAATAGAGAGCTTAAATAAAAGATACAGACCTTGGCTCTTTCAAAGTCCAAGTCTTTCCCAATTGTGGACAGCAATCGGCAAAGACACTCTAAAGACTCCTCATCGTGGTTCTTTAATAGCTTAACAACACAATCATGCATTATGGCTTCAGTCAGCATTTTTAATTTGAAAAGTTCTCCAATGAATTTAATATTGCCTAGAGATCTACGCCTAGCAATATCTTTAGCTTCTGTCAGTTCATCATTTAGTCGAGTCTTCTCTTCTGGCTGCAGGTATAAAACAAAACAAATTGTAGATTTGGATGTAACAGTAAGCGTATTATAAATATGGATCCTGTAAAACTGTACAGTTGTAATGCAAATCAACACAATTACCGTGGTAGCAGCATCTAATTCCTTTTGCTTTTTTTCAAACACTTCGTCATCATCCTTGTCCTTTTCAAACTCTTTCTGGCAGCGGTTAAGTAGCAGCTTGCGGAAGTTCACAGTCACTCCCGGCTTATCTGCAGTTGGGACTTTCAGCTAGAAAAAAAACAAAAAACTAGGCAATCAGAAAACATGCAGTAAAATACTTCAAAATTCTATATTCTAAAGTATGCAAACATTGTCATAGCTCTAACTTCCTACCAAATATCAAATCACTGAAGGGATCATTCCAGCTTTAACTAGGTTTACAACCAAAATGACCACTGTGAAGCAAATGTTGCACAGTAACTGAAGTTTTAGCAAGATATCCTGAACAAACAACCCATTAAGTACCAACATCCCTTGGCACAAGCCTTTCTAAAGCTGAGGCTAGGTTCACACCTATGCAGTTTGTGTTTGACCCATTTCTGCAGTGCGTTTTTGCACACTTTTTTTTTACGTTTTGTGGGGGGTTTTTTTCTTCTTGTTGCAAGGCAGATTTAGAAACCCAAAAATGCATAAAAATTGCACTACATGCGTTTCTGCAGCATTTCCATTGAAGTCTATAGAACCAAAAACACAACTTTTATTAAAAAAGTCCCTGACCCTTTCCAAAAAAAAAAAAGAAAAAAAAGAAAAAAAAAAAAAAAAAAATCACAGAAATGTGGCCCTGTCCCATAGGAAATCATGTTAAATGGACTGAAGTGCGTTTCTGCATAACACTGCGGAAAACGCTTAGGTGTGAACCTAGGGTGAAGTTCTTCATGAACACTAAGAATAAGACAGCCCTTTTTTGAGATGTCTACGTAAGCAGAAGCCGCTTTAAGATTGCTTCTTTTTTGTTTAACAATGTAAGAGTTAATGCCATCATATAGCAATCTAGACCATAAGATGGAAAAACAAATATCAATTTTAAAAGCTGTTAATAAAATTTAACTGGTGATAATTTATCCAAGATGGGGCAAAGAATCGGATATCCTAAATATACAGTACAGGACACAGGCTGGTTATTCATAGCTCCTGAGTTTCGAGTTGCTACTGTCAGGTGACGGGACCAGCAAAGCTTTTCTGGAAATGCCTCCAAAGGGCATGTCCCAAAGGCCTGCCAAAAACAGTCAAACCGACCACAGTATGGACTTTCCTTGAACTGGCGCAGCACCCCATTTTAACCACTTCCTTCCCGGGCCCAGTACAGGCGACAGCCTCCCGTCGCTACTAAAAGTAATGTAGTGGCAACTCCGCCGCTGAGACCACTTACAGTAGAAAGAATCGTTGGCTGAAAAAAACAAAAAAAAAACCAAAACACAATACTGGGGTTATGGCACATTGCTGCAGCCATAACCCCAGTATTCCATTCCCAACCAAGGAGATTATATATATCTATATCTCTATCTATATATATATAAAAATAATTATACACGCTGGTTGGTGTATATGATGTTTTTTCATTTACAAATCATGCCTGCCTAGGTGAATGCAGCATCGGTTTGTAGCTGAATATGTCTGCTGCCGGCTCTAAGTGTGAGATCACATGATTGCTGATAGCCAGGTTCTCACTGCCGTTGTCAGCCACCACTGTCTGCTGAAAATGGGTCAATGGACTGCAGAACGAATGGCACTCCTGTGAGTACAGCCAAACAAGCTTTGGTCTATTTTGGTCACAGACCCTGCCATCTTAAACATCTTATTGTGCCTATAGAAGATGTTCCTTCATTTAAAAGAGAACTGCAGGATAAAAAAAAAACAAAAAACAAAACAAAAAAAACAAAACACACATATGTGGAGGCAGTATCGATCCAATGTTGCAGCTGTCCCCCGCCGGTTCTACACCAAGAACTGGGTGATCAAAACTACTCAGTTCTTAGTTCTGCTCAGAGTACACTTTGCTGAGAAATAATTTTGAAAAACACCTCCTGGCATTTTTGGCAGTGGCCAAGTAGTCATCTTGAGTAAGGGCAGATGATTCATGTAGCAGTTACTTCCTGGAATCCATTTGACTTTAGCTCTGGCAATGGCTGAGCTGAGAACCCTCCCTGCTGACTGAAATGTATGACATAACGGGGTTTATTTACTAAAGCTGGAGAGTCCAAAATCAGACTCCCTTCTGCATAGAAACCAATCAGCTTCCAGGTTTCATTGCCAAAGCTTCATTGAACAAGCTGAGGTTAGAAGCGGATTGGTTTCGATGCAGAAGGGAGTCTGATTTTGGACTCTCCAGCTTTAGTAAATAAACCCCAACTTGCCTAGGCCAAAAAAAAAAAACAAACAAACCAGGAAGTAAATGAAGGAATGCAAAAAAAAAAGTAAATATGATATACTTTCCTATTTACTAATGCTAGCAGCATAAGGATTAGAAATCGTACATGTTGATTGAGAGAGAGTGAAGTTCCGATTTAAACTTAAAAAGTGTATAAAGCGGTATAAAGCTCAACAGAATCTGCTTGCCTGTCATAACAGAATGCCATAACAGCTTGCCATAACTCTTTAATCTAGGTTCCAAAGTGCACACTGTATGGGATGTATAATAAAAGCTTTAAAAGAAAACATTTCCTTTTAAGGCCCAGAAAACCAGAAAATACACCTTTTGGGGATTTTAGAACCTTTACTACATAAAAGGTGAGCGTATCAAATTGTGTCTAGACAATATTCCACAAAACTCAGACTCACCCCCATAAGGCAGCGGCACATATTGGCATATGCAACAGAGAAGTTTGGCTCCGAGATAGCTTTCTCAAATATTAGGTCAATTACACCCTTCAGCCGGTCCTCTGTATCTATGGCCAAGTCGGTAACTTGTTTCATGAGTTGCTGAAACATCTGCGGTGTCAGCTTATTAAGAATACTGCGTACTCTGCGAAACAATTCCTATACAAAAAAAAAAAAAAAAAAGCCACTAGTTAGCACTGCTGTAATACTGGACAAGAGTTAAAAGAAAAAACAAAAAAACAAACACACAATATCAAATATAGACAACTGTGCTTAAGGTTGAACTTTAGTCAGAAAAGTATGTCCTGCTAGAGCACATCAGGCTGACACATTAGAAATAAGTGCCTATATTGTTTAAATCATGTAACACAAGGTCACACTCTGCTCTGCACATGCTCAGACAATATTTTTCAGCACTGTGCTGAAAACGTAGAGGCCAATCTATTATAAGCCTAGAGGCTCTGGGGTTCAGCAAAATGGTAGCCCCCAGCAAGAGGAAACAAGAACAATGCTGGGTGCAGTTTACAGCACACACCAATTTCGGTAGCTTAATTATTAATGCTGAATGGATGCTCCTTGCTAAAGAACATTATTGTTATCACAGCAAAGAAACATAAAAACCATATATTTCAGAGGAAATACCGATATAATCCATCAAACAAGTTTTATTTTACCTGAAAGTTACAATAAGCTTCCAAGAGCAATTTAGCATTTTACCTTTACAAAAGTGCTAAAAGCGAAGCCAATTAAATGTAACAATCTTAAATGGTTCTAAAGGAAGACAATAACACCAACTCACCTGTGTCTTCAGAACTTCTGGTTCATCTTCTTCACCTGGTCTTTTATTTAGTGGTTTCCAGGCTTTTTCTGCTTTATTCAGCTGAACATTTTCATTTAATGAAACAGCTGCAATAATTTTACGAGGCTCCTTTCGTGGTCCCTGTTGAGATCGTCGAGGACCCATTCCAGCAGGCTGCAGAAGAAACAGTGTAAGGGTTAAAGTACGTCTCTACTAAAAAGGTTCAGAACAACTGTGCAGCATAAAAAGGATCACTCCATTCTATCTTGATATGAAAATGTACTGAACAGAATTGCCATCTGACACGGTTATATAGCTGAATTTGTTTTGTGAAATCTAGCATCAGATAAAGCAAAAAGGCACCCCAAGTTTCTTTATTCCTCCTAAACAAAAAAAAAAACAAAAAAAAAAAAAAAGGCACTTACTGGTCCCCGACTGCCCATAGTAGGTTTTCCAAGATTGGCGAAATGTGGTGTGAAGTCTGGCCCACAGTTCATGCCAGTCAATCTTGTTGGATCTAGAGGCCTAAGAGGAGTCTTGTTGGCCTTTTGAAAACATGAAATATACGATTACAAAAAGGTGACACAAAATTTCTATCTCAAATTAGGCGAGTTAAAAGATACCTACCTTGTCTAATACTACATCTGTAATTTGTGGGAGACCTTCTGGTTTTTGCATACTAGCCACGATAAACTGAAAGCCAAGCAAAAACTCCCGATCATAGCTTTTCTTTTCTTCAGGGTTCAGAGGTTTCCATTGTTCTATTGGAAGATGCATCAAGTCAGAATCTAACCTTTCAAATCTGTGGACTAATAAAATTATAAGCGTGCATTGCTTGAATCTGGCTGGTTTTTTTGCAATAAACATTTTCTACTTGTAAACATTCTAATTAGCTCCACTGATGACAAAACTATATTTTTTTAACGTTACATTAAAACTCCATTGCTTGGAGTCTATTGGACACCAGAATTCAGAAACAGTCAAGGTATACCAACGCTGACATCAGCAAACATGAAAAATTGTAAGCCAGCCCCTGTATAAACCCTCCTTTACCCAGAATTTCTCAGTTTTGAGGAAAATCAGTACCAAGTACCAAGCAAAGCACAGCACAGCGGTGAATAACAGAGTAGATTACTCTCAATTATAAATGATCCCCTTAGACTAGTCACAAATGGCCATAAAGACAAAACCGGTAAGAGGCAGAATCTACTATATCCCCATAGAATATTTTATTACACTGCTTAGCTTCTGCTTCAAACTCTATCCACAAAGTGGCATCCCAAAATTATTTACACATAACACTACTATGATGAACTCTCACTTAGTTACTGTGCAATGTAATTCAAGCATCAATTTATACAAAATATTTACAAAGGACTAAACATTTGTTTCAGATAGCAAATTACCAGTGGCGGACTGACATGTTGGCAAAGGTGCTGATGACTTACCCTCTTTATATTTATACTTATGATCTGCTGGCTTAATATTTTCAGCATCCAACTTATCTTCTTTTTCTTCCCAGGTCTCATCCTGTTCTTCTGCAGGAACATTGGGAGTCTGTTCAGGTTCAGGTGCTGCAGGAGGTGGGATAGCAGCAGACTCTGACGTTTCACTGGAGCCATCGCCAGCCTATGGGAGGTGAAAAAAATATATGGAAACATAAGAAATGTCACGCTCCCCAAACAATTAAAGGAAAAAATTTTGTTCCTCAATTTAAAAACAATGCGATAGATTTTTGTAATATTTTTAGCGCAATACATTCAGCTACACACCCACATACAAAGAATCTAAAACAGACAAAAATATGAAAAATGCTATAGTAATTTATCAGTTTTGAGCAGCTACAATATCCACACTAATCGCTGTAAAACTGTAGTATTTATAAAAGATACAGCATCCTGCAGAATTATTTTAAGAAGCAGGGCACTGCAAAGATCTATTGAGGCTAATCAATTCAAAGCTGTCCAATTTTAACATCCTGCAAGCGATCCTAAAGTAAACCAGGTGGAACTGCAGCATCTTGTAGCTAAACAGAGGGGCACTGTAGAATCTTGCCGAAAATACTAGGGCTGCATTATGCAACATTTAGACAACACGTGGACTAATACAAGCCAATGGTGACACTATCACATAATCCAAAGGTGCTGTAATATCTCAGAGCACAGAATCTGTTGTCATTTCAGTAGTATGTGGAACTGCAGGATACTTCAAACAATCCAGAGAAAAGACAGTAAAAAGTTAAGGAAAAAAAAAAAATAGAAGGCACACAATGTTATATACATTTATGGTAGAGACTGTAATGGAGTGTGTGTGGTTTGGTTTAAAGAGATATTAAACTCAAAACGAAAAATGTAATTTATTACAGCTAACCAGTCATTAAATGTGGTGGCTTACTCCTGTATTACAATGAACAAACAGATCATTCACCTCTTTAAACGCATCCAACAAATCTCCAACTGCATCTTTCTTGTTTAAATCTTTTATTTTTCTTTTCTTTTTTGGTACTGACACAGCAACTGTGGGAGACAGATGACAAATTAACATACAGTGTGATATAAAACTGTAAACAAAGGACTTAAAATAGCCACCACTCAAAGGAATGCACTTCCGAAGAAACATAACAAAAATAAACGAACACGTCACTAAATTCAATGTATTGATGTGAGAACTTCAGTAGGTCATTAATAAATTAGGTTAACTATCCAGGGTACCAACAGAGCAGTCATTTAAGGTTTCTGACATACAGCTTATATCAGTGGCCTAATACAGAACCCAAAACCTGAACCTAGCACCACAAAATGAACTTTTTGTTTGTCTACCCAAGGATACAAAGTCAGATAGGCCTTACAGAGCCAACCTTAAAAAAAGGACACTACTAGCAGATACAGCATAAAATGTTATAAGCAAACACAGCATGCATCAAATCAGATGCATACCTAAGGAGTTAATTGGCATTTTAGTTTCTTGAGTCTTCATTGAAAGAGTGGTACTTATACACTTAGTGATAGGCTCTTTTTGATTATTATTATACAGAATTTATATAGCTCAGTGCTTTACAATATAACGGGAGACAATACAGCAACAATACAGTTCAATACAAGAGGGTTAGGAGGGCCCTGCTCCTTGGAGCTTACAATCTAGAACAGCTATACTTCATGAATCGTACTCTAGTGTAAAAAGTATAAATCTTGCATGAGTAGACACCACAAGATGCCAGCTAATTCGTCATAAAAACCTATTCTTCCATGCCCCTTTGTGATTTAGTCTACTTTTTTTTTTTTTTTTTTTTTATGAGGTCACATAACTGTGCAACAGATCAGGTACCATGCATGTTCGCTGAGCCACACATGTGCAGCTCAGTGAACATGACAGCTGACAGGCAAGTTGAAGCCTTAATGGCAGAAGAGACCAAAAGGTAAGGTAAAATTGCGCCACAGTCAAGCAGGATAGCGTGCTCAAATGCAACTGCTAATCCTTATTCTTTATCTTCTGTGTACCCATATTACCATTAAGGCAGAACAAAAACAGACTCTCCACCCATTACCTCTCAAACATGTTCCTTTATTATATGCATAATATAAAACAGCATTCCTATTCTATTATCTGCTGTTTAATGGTAGCGGGCCTCCTAAAACAGAAATTATACCCCATTTTCCTATCCCTCTTGTATTGAACTGTATTGTCTCCCGTTGTATTGTAAAGCGCTGAGCAAACTGTTGGCACTATATAAATCCTGTATAACAATTTTACTAAAAGCACAGTCCAGGGCATAAAAGTGACCAACAAAATTGTTGTGTAAGGTCAGAGTGCCATGGGCTTGTGATTTTAGTTATATTTCTGCTATAGCTATGGCCAGTAGTGTCACCAGCTTGTGCGCACCCGCCATTTTTGTGGTGGGGGAGCTGCACGTGGCGACGTCATGCGTCACCGTGAGGCTGCGCAGGCTTCCCGCACCGGGAATTCTTAAATTGAGACGGTCTGTGGCGGTCCTTAAGGCTATAATGGTGTGGCAACGCGGGCGGTTTTTGGACAGACCCTGGTGGGCGAGGTGGCTTTGGAGGCTTCAGTAACTGGTGGTTCTGGGACCATTTATGGTCGGTGTATCCTGCCTAATGGTACCAGGTACAGTGATTATACCAGCCTTTGATTATAGGACATTTATGGGAATTCTTTGCCCCTAATTGGGCTGTGTCTATGGGATAATGCCGAATTATGGCTGTCTCTTTACAGATGGAATTTTGATTGAGTCTACCTGACCATTCTAACGCAAATACTGTCTCACTATATTTTTAAGAACTTTTTTTTCTCTTGTGGCTCACCCTCCATATAAGTAGGTAGGATTGTATACTTTTTTCCTTACCGCATATTAGATTGCACCAAATGCTATTCTGTGACAATTTAACGATTAAGCATCCCTCCTTTATGCCCCCTATTTGTGTCCTCTTTTAGAGATCTTCATATAAATCATACTAGTTGATTATTCATGGTTTTTGTGCGTATTCCATTTGGATCAGAACTGGTGATGTGACTGTACTATACCCCATACTATACCAGTTCCCTTCTGGTGTCTTTTTATATGTGCCCTACTCGGACCAGAATTGGTGACGCTAGTGCAACCCTATTAGTAAGGAGGTTAGTCTAAACTCTATATCTACATACTCCTAATTGTCGTCTAGGGGGTCTCCATCATGTTTCTTAACATGACGTCCATTTTCTATATACGTCAGGAAGCCTTTGGAGGGGTTGTCGCCTGCCTTCTTGGGTTATTGGGATTCCCCCCATTGACTGGCCCTGGTTGGGAGGTTCTGAGGTCCTCTTCCTTAGCCCCCACTCTAATGCCTGTGGATTAAGGTATGACCATTTACCCAATTGACCTGTATGATGAATATTGGTTAATACAAAATGTTTACAAATCTATACCATTTTTTATGTAGAAATGTAACTCCTGAAGAAGCGATACAATCACGAAACATGTTGAGTTACTACAGCCATTGATCTCAGAATATCTGTTTTCAAACCCTAACCAGGTCACGGTATACTTTTATTGTGGGATTTATTAATGCCATATGTACCTACAGAATTTGTAGCTGCAGAGTGTACAATTCCAATTATTGTGGGAGCACATTCTCTGCAGAGGATTTTAATAATTGTTGTACGTCTATGTATGTTCAATAAAGCAATAATTGTATTCATTACTGTTATAGTGCCTATAAAGTCCACCCAATGGCCTTTCTTCTTTTCCAATAGTTTGAACAGGACCTGGCACTTGGGAGCGTTGTATATATCCTCACAGTTCTCACCCTGTGTTGGATATCATATCCTTATAATCTGCTACAGGGGGGTTTAAAATAGAAAAATATTTAAGCAATATACTTAAATATGTATAACGAGTTTAAATCAAACAGATCTTGCATTACCTGGCACATGGATATCGGAGCTTTGTTTTGGAGCTTGGGGAGGTGTTTGCTCCGGTTCTGCAGCAAGCTCTTTCCCAGCATCTTCTTCTTCTGGTGTAGGATCAGCAGCAGGTACTGGCTGCTCCTCAGGCTCAGTAATAGGGCTCACATGAGCTTCTCGCTCTATGTCCTGTGCATCAAGTTCTTGAAGTCCAGGCCCCCCTTCACCATTTGTTAGAAGTTCTTCAGGCTGCGCAATGGGGGAATCCATCGTGGGTTCAGAATGGCAAACAGATGGTGGCTCCAACTGTGCAGGTGGCACAGACACTTCTTCAGTTAGGCCATTGGTCTGAACTTCAGTTGTAGGCAGAGTATCCTCGAGGGAATTTGATCCCTCTACAGACTCTGGAGCAGGTTCCTTTGTTTCTGCAAGGCAAGGCTCAGGTGAATTTTGGGTTGGGGGAGCCTGTACCTGAAACTCTGCTTCTGGAGCCACTAAAATGGAATCCTGTTCTAAAGTGGAATCCTGTTCTAAAGCAGCATCCTGTGAAACAGACACTTCAGATGGAGAAGTAATAACAGACTCCTCAGGGGGCTGTACAACAGGAGCTTCTGGCAGAGGGTCTGCTTCTTTGACAGCTGTCTCTGTAATGGTCATTTCCATTAGGACTGGGTTCTCTAAAACAGATGGAAGAACCTCTGGCTGTATCGATACCTGAGATGAAGGATTTTCCAGCAAGGGCACTTCCTGTGTAATGAGAGCCGCTAGCAAAGGTACCTCAGGTGTAGTGTTATTAAGTGTCAAGTCTTGCTCACAAGCCATGTTCAATTCTGTTTCTGTAGGAGGAGGAGAAGGAGGGGGGCTTTCGGAACTTTTTGTGAGCACTTGGGTGTTCTTTGAGCTGTCATCTGTAAAGTAACAGAGCGGAAATTAAAGCAAAGACTTTCTTAGTAGGAACTAGATGACAATTTTATTACAAACGTGACTAGTCTCATTACAGAAATACAGTACATAGGTTCTTTACCGAAGCTAAAAGCAGTAAATACACCCCACCTAAGGGAAGGTATATCCCCCATCTATACAAGGTCTGTCCGTAAAGTATCCAACGGTGTAATATATAAAATTAGAGACATTTATTTATAAAGACAATGCTTTATAAAGAAACTTTAAAAGGGGATTGAGGCATCATTGTCCTATATACAAATAGTCACCTTGGGGCCTCACAAAAAAAAAAAAAAAAATCTTGGGACACAATTTTTGGAATCCCCACATAAGCATCTAGTTCTTGCAGTCAGTCACCAAACCTGGTTGATTTTATGGCAGCCCATACACATTCAACATTCTCAGGTGTTCTGTATTTTGCTGGCCTTCCAGGAAGGACCATTCAAGCTGAACACAGAAATTGAAGCAGATTTGTTGCTCTGCAGTTATTCTGAATGTGATGATCACACAGTACACATGCTCAAAGTGTCTAGTGCCCCCACTAACTTGTACAATGAAGTAGTCATTGTTCACACATGCCCACTATCCTTGGCTGCCAGGTCACATCGATGTCGTGCAAACCTCTCCTTATATTAACAACAGGTGGACTTACTCCATAATAGCATGTAACAGTTTACTACAGATGCATAATCAGGAGCTCTTCTAGTTCACCAACCTTATGGTGGACGAGTAGAGTATTTAGCAAAGAGAATATCAATAAAGCTGGAATTTGGCCTTTATCTGTGTCCTTTCTGCAGACTATAAAAGGTGTCAACACAAGTAAAAAAGCTGCAATGGACAGTCACAAAATGTCAGGCCACCGGTTTGACAGTCAAAAGCCTTACTTTTACCATAATTATGCCAGGATGTAAATGTATGGACCCAATTCAAATCTGAAACAATCTCTTGAAAACTAGTTGAATAGCATGGTTTAATGCGGGAGGAGAAAAGTTTACAAATTGTTTTTGAAGAAAAAAATGTTCCCTCACGTTAGAGAAGGATTGCAAAATGCATGCACAATACTGGACAGAACTTTATTTCAAAACAGAAATAATGCAATTATTCAAACGTGCCATCAAGACCAATTAGTACGTACACAGTAACCCACACACTTTTCTCCGGGGCCACCATACCTACGAATCGAAATCTCAAATCACAACTTGCATGTGTCTTACCTGGACGCACTACAATAGGCACATGGACACTCTCTCCATTCGCCTGCACTTCAGAGCCTCCAGTTACGGACTAAAAGGGAAAAGACATTGTCTAGATCAGTGTTTTTAAACTACAATTCAATTACAGACAGACAATCTCAAGGCACCCCATTCTAAAATGTAAAAAAAAAAATTCTAATAGTTTTACCTAATGCAGCAACACCCACACATGAAGGACACCCACTGTTAGAGGGGATTTATTCTTCCAATGCAAACACACTTTTGCACATGGATACTGAATAGGTTTCTCTTCTCCCTCATTTTCTCTCTATCACTCAACTAATTTGACCCCATTGCTGACAGAGGGACAGGGGAGGGTTAAACAAGGATGCCATGCAGGCGACAGAGGACATCCTCCTTATCAACTGATGGCATCATTGGTTGCTAGGACACCAGCAGGTAGAAGGCTGTAATGTTGCACAATGAAAACCTATGGCTTTGTGTAACTAAAAGGCAGGCTTGACCCACCTGCAGGTTTGTATACAAATTTTCAGGCATTTTGCTAAGGCACCCCTGAAGAAACTTCAAGGCACCCTGGTTGAAAAAGGCTGGCTTAGATTTTGTTTTTGCATGTATTGCAAATCTTCCTATTAAAAAGGACAACTGTACATCTGATTACAAGCAATATTTTAAATTGCAACTACGGAATAACCTATAAAACTTAACCAAGTCCTCAGTCTATGGTCTTTTCATAGCACCTTTTAACTCTACAAGTTATTTTGCTACGCAAACTAGACTACAAAAGTCTGTTGAGGAATCCACAGGGTATTTCTGTAAAACAAAGATACCAAGCAACTATCTGAAGAAACATTTTGCACGACTCAGAGTATAGTATAACATTCAGTGCCATCCAGTTACCTTGCCCAAACTTATTTTGCAGATTTACTAGAATACTACTAGATTTTTAGTCCAAACATATGCGGATGTCATTTATCTTTGCCCAGTGGCAAAGCTCATCTTTACAGCCCCGACCCAAAGGCATAACAGGGAGATACTTTATGAGAGCTGGATTCCATAACACCCATATTTGGTTGTCAGGTGAGGATATCTATTCAAAATAATTCATGAGATACACAAGATGCCAAAACATGATTTACCTTTGCCAGAAATAAAAAAAGAACGAACTACTAAGAAGCTGTTCTATAAGAACTGAGAACATACAATATACTAATCCAATAGCCTGCAACATAGTGGGAAATTGCTTTACCTGAGGCGGTGTTGGCGTGGATGAAGTTCTTCCTCCAGACAAGATTTCCTCTGTAACGTCTTTTCCGCCTTGATTTGGATCCCTGATCCTTATCTAATGAATGAATATTACAAAGGCTACATAAGTAGACTGTCGAGTTTTCTATTTAATGGTGGCCAAAATAAGGCAGATGATTCACAAAAAAAAATGAGATGGTGAGACTTCTGCACATATTTGAGCCCATGGTACACTAATTAAGATCATTTACAGATGTCACATCTGTACATGATCTTAGTCATGTACAGGAAAACTTTTTGCATATGCCTGTTTGCAGTTCTACACTTGTTCAGCATTATTAATCTTAAGGATGCTTGTTCCAATCCTCACAAGTTACTTGAATTAAGAGATTTGCAGCTATTGTTCTTTTATGCACCCCCCCCTCAAATATTTTTAGACTGTAATAAGTGATAAATTATTAGATTTAAAAAAACAAACAAACAAAAAAACAAATTTTGAGGCATCTTTTACACATGAAATTTTCCAAGATTGAAAAAGGTTTACGATAGGAATAAGAAAACACTTCCGGGACCCAGGGGCAACCACGTTGAGACTTAAAGCACATGGCGGTTCACAGATAAAGGCAGCCACAGACATTTCCAAATACCAGGCACAGCAGACCAGAGCCATACAGGACAGCAGGAAACCCACTGAGGAAGCTTTAGCAGAGTTTCTAGAGCAGCTGTTTTACCAGGTTAATCTAAGCACTGACACAGCAAAGTACTTCTGAGAAAGAAATACATCACATGACTAAGCTAGGTATTACTTCACACAGCACCCTCCCTATATACGTCACCTCTAACTTTGTATAATGATCTAGAAATATTCTCAGAAAAATAGTCCAATCAACAGTTATGTGAAAGCAGACATTAGATAAAAGGAGAACGATATGAAGTCATGAAAATAATATTGTTAGAGAAGAAGATGGGTCTAAACAAAATAAAAAAAGTGTGTAAGCCAAGGATAACCTTACGCAATATATGAAGGCTGCAAGCATTCTGCCAGATACATGAACACAAACTCATAAGTCCTGTCTGAAATGTCATGGGTGGTGTTCATCTGTAATTAGCATGAGTTTTCCTCATAAATTCCCCAGGCCTGAGTTGTATTCTAAGGCCACTTTTACAAGACTTGCTATGTGTTGCTCTGCTACACCCAAGAAAGTAATGTCAAAGCTGAGCACTAACAATATTAGTGTCACAATTAGATTTCCACAGAACTATTAAATCTACTCGGTCTTGCATTGTTTTCTGTGTAGGGTTATAACTCTAATCTACTCAGTACACACTTCCAGATCTAAACCCACAATAACCAGGACCTTTACTCCAGTGTATTCTTCCTCTAGCACACAGGGAGAAGTGGAGGTCCTAGGCTGCAAGAATTGCATGGCGAGCCCAGAACCAGTGCTCAACCCCTGATCCGGCACTGCTCAGAGTCTGTCCTTCATTACACTTCATGCTGCCAGTAATGATATACATCCCTGCACTGTGCAAAAAAGCATGGGATAAATGTTCTAAGACTTGGGCAATTGCTTGGGCAGTGACACGATGCTACCTTAACCTCTTCACCGAACGCAAATGTGCAGCCTCCCAATGTCTGGGCCTAGACGCTGAGCGGCCGCACATTTGCGTTCTATTAAAAAAGAACATATGTGCCGAGAGCGTGCGCCCTGCACGCTCCCAGCACACATGTCCGGTATTTATGGAAAGGTCTCGATCTCTTTCGGTCGGGAACTTTCCCGATCATGTGACCCTATAAACCCCGCCTCCCGGCTTCTGAACCCTTAAAGGGCCGGGAGGTGCCAGCGCCTAGGGGTTAAGCAAGTTCCCTGAAGTAAGGTGCCTTGACAACTCAGCTCTATTGAGGTAAGTTTCAGAGTGTAACAAAACTAACTGCTTTAGCAACATAACAGCACTGGGAACATCAAATTCATCATACACATCAGCTGCATGGTGCATAATGCCACACTAGTACACTTAAACCTGCTACCCATTTCACTGTTCTTGTTCAAATTGCCGGCCATAGTACCTTTCACCTACAAACCCCCCCCTCCCTTATTCGCAATTCATAGTGCCTTCCACTCACCTTACCCCCCCTCCTGCTCCAGCAACTCCCACCACTAGACAATCTTCCTTTCTTAAATCCCACCCCTATCAAAACACCTCCCACCCACCATGCAGTTTATTCACTGGTGTGGTTGCTTAGAGACACTGCAAGTTTTTGGTTCTTTATACACTGCTCAAAAAAATTAAAGGAACACTTTGAAAACACATTAGATCTCAGTGGGGAAAAATATCATGCTGGATATCTATACTGATATGGACTGGGTAATGTGCTGGGAACACAAGGATACCCCATCATTTGATGGAAATGAAAATCATCCTACAGAGGACTGAATTCAAAGACCCCCCGAAAATCAAAGTGAAAAAATGATGCAGCAGGCTAGTCCATTTTGCTGAAATTTCATTGCAACAGCTCAAAATGGTACTCAGTAGTTTGTATGCCCATGTGCTTGTATTCATGCCTGATAAAATCAAGGCATGCTCCTAATGACAACTGATGGTATCCTGGGGTATTTTCTCCCAGATCTGGACCAGGGCATCACTGAGTTCCTAGACAGTCTGATGTGCAATCTGGCAGCGTCGGATAGATTGAAACATATTGGATTTAGGTCAGGCGAGCGTGGGGTGGCATTCAATGGTATCAATTCCTTCATCCTCCAGGAACTGCCTGCATACTCTCACCACATGAGGCTGGGCATTGTCGTGCACCAGGAGAAACCCAGGACCCACTGCACCAGCGTAGGGTCTGACAATGGGTCCAAAACTTTCATCCCAATACCCAATGGCAGTCAGGGTGCCATTGTTTAGCCTGTAGAGGTCTGTGCGTCCCTCCATGGATATGCCTCCCCAAACCATCACTGACCCGCCACCAAAATGGTCATGCAGAGCAATGTTACAAACAGCATAACATTCTCCAGCTTCTCCAGACCCCATCACGCCTGTCAAATGTGCTCTGAGTGAACCTGCTCTCAATCTGTGAAAAGCACAGGGCACCAGTGGCGGACCTGCCAAGTCTGGTGTTCAATGGCAAATGCCAATCAAGCTCTATGGTACCAGGCACTGGGCACACTAGAGGACATCGGGCCCTCAGGCCACCTTCATGAAGTCTGTTTCTGATTGTTTGGTCAGACATTCACACCAGTGACCTGCTGGAGGTCATTTTGCAAGGCTGTGGCAGTGCACATCCTGTTCCTAATTGCACAAAGGAGCAGATACTGGTCCTGCTGATGAGTTAAAGACCTTCTATGGCCCTGTCCAGCTCTCCTAGAGTAACTGCCTGCCTCCTAGAATCTCCTCCATGCTCTTGAGACTGTGCTCGGAGACACAGCAAACCTTCTGGCAATGGCACGTATTGATGTGCCAACCTGGAGGAGTTGGAATGCCTGTGCAACCTCTATAGGGTCCAGATATCGCCTCATGCTACCAATACTGACACTGACCCTAGCCAAACTAGAGAAAATTAGTCAGAAAAGAGGAGTAAGGAAAAAAATGTCAGAGGCCTCCACCTGTAAAACCATTCCTGTTTGGGGGCTGTCTCATTGGTTCCCATCTAGTGAACCTGTTAATTTTATTAACACCAAAGCAGCTGAAACTGATTAACAACACCCTCTGCTACTTAACTGACCAGATCAATATCCCCAGGAGATTGACTTGATGCTATACTTTGATTAAAAAGTTTTCCTTTAATTTTTTTTGAGCAGTGTATTTTGACTTTATTATATGCTGTGATTCTGAACACATTGCTGTTTTATGTAACCACACTTTTATTATAAAAAGATGCCTTACGGGCGATATGTGAGCCTTGCTGTGTATTCAGAATATATTATTGAAAAAATCTGCCACTCAACCTACCCCTCACAACAGCACCTGTCAACTACCTCACCCAAATCCCACTACTGGGAGGTAAAGAATGAAGAGCACCTGGATTTTACTCTTTCTTGTGTACCTCCGATAAGCAAATTATAGCATCACTAAATGCCAAAGAAATAAACAAGGCCAGAAGAAAGTGGTGAATGCAGCAATGAAAAATAGTAAGCTGTAAAAGGAAACAACATTTACGCTATAGATCTCAAACTTACAGTTTTTCGTTCTCGCTTTGGAGGAATTGACTGATTAATCATCACCTGGGCACCGGGCACCCCTGGAGGAAACTGCTGTTGTGCAGGATAATATGCTCCAGCTGAATAAAGCAAAAAATTCAGTTAAAAAAAAAAAAATATATATATATATCTTCTAAAACAATTTTATTTGGGAGCAGAATGAATGCACTGCCTACAAATGTTCCTGCTTATGTTTGTTAGACACATACATCTCTAAACCTCCACTTATCACTACTCTCTAGACTAACGCTATCTAAATCTGGTTCCTAAGCGCTGGGATATTAGCATACTTTTTGCCGTTCTAAACTTAACAGACAGCAGTGAAGGACGTAAAGTGTAGTTTACAAGTAAAATGACCATCTATTCAAAAACCCAGGCCTGAATGCAAACCTTGAAGGCTGCAGTTAACACATAACTGATCTGGTATACAATTGCAAAAAACTACAGCTTTAATAAGATTACCTCCCCTCTTTTTTCACTTGCTGAACCCGAAAAACCCCTTAATCTAAAGTTGTCAAACTTACAAGATGACTCTGTTGTGCAGGTCACCGCTGCCCCCACTCATACCGAGCCTCTTTGCTACATCGCAGCTACACTGAACTAAATATAGTCAACTCCTGATCATATAAACATCGTGAAGGGGGAGGTGTGGAGAGCAACTAGACAGATTGCACAGCTACAGTACCTATGACAGGAAAAAAAAAAAAAAAAAAAAAAAAAAAAAAAAAAAGCGGCTAGCCCTAAAAACCAGATCCCAAAGATGAAATACACAACTTCAAATATCTAAGCAAAAAATGTTTTGCTATTAATTTCATGTCTGTACTGACGGGGAAAAAAAACAAAAAAAACACAACAAACTGTCTTACTCACCATATGTGCCGTACTCTGTAGGACTAGCGCTAGGAAAAAAGCCAGCAGCTCCAGGTTGCACAGGGTACTGCTGTGTGGGCATTACATAAGAGCGACCCTGCAAAAGAAAAAACAAGATGTAATATAAAGAAAAAAATAAAAACACAACACTTTGAGCAGTGAGGAGGAACTAAATCTAGCTAATAACTTAATTTGGTGTTGCTGACGCTTACCTGTCCACCTTGTATATAGTA
This sequence comes from Staurois parvus, assembly GCF_062004578.1. Taxonomy (NCBI): domain Eukaryota; kingdom Metazoa; phylum Chordata; class Amphibia; order Anura; family Ranidae; genus Staurois; species Staurois parvus. Next base: position 7,917,966 of record NW_028318022.1, on the reverse strand, counting down.
GCCCTGGGAAGGATAGGGTAACTGTGAGGGAATCATCATAACTTGAGAACCAGCGGGATACACATGGGCAGGAGGCACTGCTCGAGCAGAAGCTGTGCTCTGGACTCTGGCGGCGTTGCTAGGAGGTTGCGTTCTGCTCTGGTAGTAGTGCTGAAGTGGGAGGGTGACAATTGGTAAAACTTAAAACCAAATGTCACAACTTAAAATCTGTTGTACAAGTTAAATGTGCATACCAAACCCCGAGACAGTTACTAAAATTGTATTGTATAAGGATGGAAGTCTTCTCTTGTTTCTAGACAGCCCAACTAGCATAAAAGGGGAAGTACCAACCAGGGTGGGGCAGTACTACTGTTCTGTATCTTAGCAAAATTATACATATAACCCATGGTCTATGATTACAAGATATATATATATATATATATATATATATATCTTTTCTTTTTTTTTATTGGCACCAACAGGAGAAGAGACAAAAAAGTACTAAAGTTCAAAAAGACAGAAGAATAAAAGTTGCAGGTGTTGATAGTAGCTAAAAGGCAAGGCATCACCAAAAAGGATGAAAGCTCATGTGTCCACCAAAACAGTCTGGCATATGTGATAAGGTATAAAGCAGCATACAATGTGCCATATTGAATAACAAATAAGGATTCACATTCCACTGATCTGAATGTGGAAAACAAATTTCATTGGTTTATGTATTGCCACAGTTTGGTAAACTTTCTTTGACATAAGGGCTTTAATCAACAAAGATTTCTGGCTCCTTGAGGAACCCACCGCAATGGAAAAGGGAGAGAGAGAGCATAGCTCTAAATAGCAAGCTTAAAGTGGAATTCTGGGCTAAAGCTCCCAACCCCCTTCTAACATCTATACTAGCTACCCTTTGGAAGAAAGATCTGTGTATCTACTTCCTATTTACAAGCGGATCCTGTCCGATAGTCTCCCCTGTGTCAGCTAGCAGCAGCTTCAGGTGAGAGCAGGAAACACCAACAGATGGCCCATAGTAAGCCCAAGGGTGACATCAACACTCAGTCTTTCCAGCCATTTGAGTGCTCTCTCCTCTCCCCTGCATTTGGCACTGGATGACAGAGGAGATTCTCGTAACTGGACCAGCCTGAAGTTAAAGTGTTACTAAACCCGCAACAGTAAAAACCAGTCTGCTTATTCAGTAACGCATGCTTATTATACTCACTGTGGAACCTTAGAGGGTTAATCCTCCGCACTGTGTAAAAATGCTGTTTGATCCTGACTTCTCTGATCCTCCCCTGATTCCAGTGCCCCCCTCTTATCTCCTAAGACATAACTGTGGAGACACACTGCACAGTTTGGTGTGTATTGGAAGAGTGCATGTGATTAGCACAGGGCCAATCGGCACTGGTCAGAGGTCAGGGGTTCTGCATCCTCAGAGCAGAAAGAAAGCTCCTCCTACAAGCTTTAACCAGTGCTCTGCTTAACACTGATAGAAGTCACAAGACTGCTCTAACTGCTGATGAGAAAAAGGTATTTAGCAGTTTATATTTACTAAAATAATTGCACTTCCATTTAGTGTGTACTGTGGGACACCAGAGTAAATACAGGCTTCTGTATTTATTAACACTAAGTTTCTTTCTTACACAGGTTAGTTAGTTTAGGTATTAGAAGGGACAGGAGCAGTTTTAAGATTAGTTCACTTTAGCCCAGAATTCCACTTTACGGCAGTCACACATTTCCATTGCAAATAGGAATTTCTGTATAAGATGCCAAAAAGAAATTTTCCATGTTGCCACTGATAACCTCTTCCAGGAAATACTAGAAGTCACTAAATAGAAAAAAAAAAAAAAAGGTCATGCGGATTAGACAGTTTTCACTTCCTGCATGACTCAGCACTGAGGCCACAAACATCCAATCAATTATCAAAATGTCTACACTACACATCTTTCATGACAACTTTCCTTTATCCAGTGTGGCCTGTATTGCCAAACTACATAGCAATAGAGATTCCACAGTACTGTCCAGCAATTAATGTATAGTAAAACAATGTGAAGGGTTACCTGAATTGATCTGAATCCTGCCTGTTAGAAGCAGCAGAAACAAGAAGTAGAGAGTGGAAGGAGACAAATGTGAAAAATTACACAAGAGGGGGTGGGGGGGGTCATCAACAGAGGCGAATAAATGAGCAAGAAAGTAGCCTTGTTAATAGAACATATGCCACCAAAACAGAAAATTCAAAGTTACCAGAGCTCAGAAAAAGGGCCAGAATCATATACACATTGCAAAGCCAACAGGTGTTAAGTATGTTAAGTATACATCAAGAAAAGCATTGTGCATAGTTGACTGCAAAATCTCGACTTCCCAATAGTTGCTCCTCTTTTAGGGAAATATTGTCATGTGCTCAAATTCATATGGCTATTCACTAACACTACTACCCATTTAATAAATGCTGTAAAGGTGGAAAACATCTCTAATATAGCAGGGAAATATTTGCCATTTAAGATATCCCAATTAGATGTTTGTTTTGGATGCGATTCTCCTCACTCTTTCCAAGCAGGGAAGTACAAAATTGCCAACTGAAGGTCAGGAAACAGACGTTTCCATCAATAACAACCGAGAACAAGCTAAACTGAAAATACTTATATATATATATATATATATATATATATATATATATATATATATATAGTGAGGTTATGTATCCAAATAAGAGGAAGGGTTAAGAATCAACAGCCCTTAAGAGTAGCCATCCCCCCTTTTTCAAGGGACCAAAAGTAATTGGACAATTGAATCAAAAGCTGTTTCATGGCCAGGTGTGGGCTACTCCTTTATATTGCTGTGAACCTACATCATATGTTCAAAGGAGCTGTCCATGCAAGTGAAACAGGCCACTGTAAGGCTTCAACAACTAAACAAATCCATCAGAAAGCAGCAACATCAGGAGTGGCCAAATCAAGTTTGGTAAATTCTGAGGAAAGAAGAACTAAAAATTGTACTGTGTATGTATACACACACACATACACTTTGTTAATTTGTATTTAAAGGAGGTCATTTATAGGGCTAGTTCAGCCCTGTGTCTGCAGCTCTAGCTCATAGTGTAGATATAAAGATTCTGCAACCTCAAATCACCAGCAGAGGTCTAATTCATAGGAATATAAACTACCGTAAAAGCCACATGAACACAGACTAGGGTAAAAATCTTACACAGTAAATTTAACATGATTGCTCAAGTAATTTCAAGTACCCACTTTGTGCAGAGTCCATATTATAAAAGAGCATGATAACCACCAAACAGTTGTGCTAAATGCTCTGTTAACCATAACCCAGTTAGTGTCCATGAGGACCAAATGCAGTACAAATTCAGGTGGTCATTGTGTGTATTTCTAACCACACTAATTATTGCCTTTGTGAAGCACAATCCTGTGTAAGAATTCAGTGCTTTTTACATGTGTGGGCATCATTTAAATACGGATACTTGCACAAAATGTTCTGAATACATACAAGAACAGGTATTTTAAGTATTATTTTGTGGCTAATGTTTTAGATCTCTTACCTGTCGAGGCTGTGATTGTGTATTCATTTGTGGGGTCTGTGGAGGCCCAAACACCACAGGGGCAGTAGGTGTGGGGAAAGGCTGAGAAGAAAAAAAAAAACAAAAACAACATTTAGTGATCATTAATACACCGAGGAAATAAGTGTCACAACTATAAGGGAGCCATTAATCAATGAATGACAGACACAGAGGAGAGTTTCCGAGCGCCTAGGTAGTCAGAGCAGAAGTCGGTACCCGTCAAAATCGGGAACTCCCACCTGCTCCCCAAAGGCTCACTTTTGTTTACCAGGAGCGGAGGAGCAGGCCTTAAAGCAGAACTTCCCCATTTAGAGCTCTGCTTTAAGACTGGTTGTCTTTTTCATCGAAGCAATGGTGTATCTTAAACCAGGATGTCCCTTTTGAGGTCCTGAGGGTCCTTATAAAAGCAGTAGCTGCGGAGTAGACATTTATGGCTACGACCCCCTTCACACAGTGAAGAGCAACCTCCTTTGAGTGCTTTGGAGCAGGGCACAAAGAGGGAAGGAGTAGGTCTACAACAAGGTGAAAAACAATCACCGATAATGAGCACTATTGGTGTTGAGCCAAAAATTGGGTGTAATCATGATCGGTAAAGCAAAACAGAATGGCACTAATAATGTCAATGCTATCCAAGATAAAAATAAAAGCATTTTATTAATCACTTTAAAAGTTAATAAAAACATGAACCAAAGTTCTGTACTCAATGCGGATCAAAGAAAAAGAGGTGTAGCCCGTATGTCATATTGTAAGCAATAAAACTGGCTTATTTCTGAAGATATAGGATGTGCTGGACCAAGGCACAGGAGGCAGTGATGGAGCGCTCAATATGGTGTGTGGGTCACCAGCTGTTAGATGGTGGTAATCACTGTAGCAGGATGTAACTAAACTACCGCTCTTATCTGCTTGATTATGATGGATCTATTGGATCCAGATCCCCAGTGCTTCCTGGTTGCTTAATGACTGACAAAGCACGAGTCTCTGAGAAACACGTCATCATAGCAACTAGGACTTGTTGTGTTCAGCCCCATGCATTTTGGCTCTTTAGTCTGACGATCAGCGATCTTCTGCCGGTTTCTGCGCTCCATTGAGTCACTTCTGGTGTGTGAGTTTCGGGGACACTCAAGAGGCTGCAACCTGTTGCAGTGTTACCTCCATCTTAGAGCTAGTGAACCACACACCATGTTGAGCAGTCCACAGGATTTCTCCATCACTGCCTCCTGTACCCTGGTCGGGCACATCCTATGTGCCCTGAACCTGTAAAGAACCCTGTGGCAAACGACACACATTGTGCCAAGTGTCAAGGTGCCTGCCCAAACAGGATCCAGTGCCCAAAGTACAAACCAGGTATGGCTCCCAGGGTTTTACAAACATTACACCAATCTGAATACAATATTTCTATTGCTGTAACAGAAGAGAGTGAAGTGTCGATTGAAGAATTGGAAGTAAAATAATAAGCCAGGTAAGCCAAGAGCGATTTCTCTAAAGGAGCAGAGGTGCATGACCTCAGGACACTAGCACACAAAAAAAAAAAGAAAAAAAAAGAAAAGAAAAAAAAAAAAAAAAAAAAGAGGACTCAGAGCGGGAATGGGTATCAGTGTCCTCAAAGCTTTGCCAGTGGTCCAATGACCTGAAGGTACCAGCCTATAACCCAGGGTCTATGAATATCAAGATTGCGTCCTGTACTGTACAATTAAGATAATGCGATTCTGTCAATAGCATTGACACTAGGATATTTTTTTTCTTAATGCTGTCAGGATTTTGCCAGCAAAGACTTTCCCTCTTGTCTCAACTTGCTACCAGAATGTGAAGGGAAAAGAAACCTTTCCTGTGAAAGAAAAAAAAAAAATAGTTTGGAAATGTAAAAACTGGTATATATACCTGTGGGAGTCCAGGGGAAGGGGCAGTAGGGGGTCCTCCTATAGGCTGAGTAGCTTTGCTCATCTCATGTGCTGCTGCATAGGGTCCCCCGTAAGGTCTATAAAGACAAAATATATACATATTTAAAGCCAATCATTGAAGCCCCTAGTTGTGTTAAACACCCTTCATGTGCGAGCCCCCTGGTTGCCGCCAAAAGCACAACCTAGCTACCTGCTTGTATCACAAACTGTTCTAAAATGAAAACATCGACCATAGTTCCAGGATGCCACACTTATTAGCTGCCCATCATAGTGTTGGGCAAAAAGAGCATTGCATAATGGTTGAAGGAGATGGGGCCCAGTTCTCAACTTGAAAGCACATTTTATTTTAATTCTGAAACATACCTAACAGTATATCAACCTTTTCTTGGCTCCCTCTGCTATAAAGTTGGAAATAAATCGAAACAGCAGTGGCCTGAAGTTTACTGCATGTTATCCGATACCAATTCACCAGGAATATAAGATGTAAAAACATGCACATTACACAGTTGAGAATAAAGTACAAGATATTTCTAAAGCAGGCCGTAGATTGGAAAAACAAAATTATAATTTTTGGTTGTTCGTTTTTCGCATCAGTGTGCCAGTTGTGGCACGATTTTTGTGTCGCAATCAAAAGTGCCTTATCCAACATGCTGGATTTTGTTTTTAAAAAATAAATTATGGCACAACTGTATGTGCCATTTTTGTTTTTTTAGATCAACAGAGCGTTTGGTTTTCTATTCTTCTATGACCTGCCTAAGAACTGCAGCTAAATTTTACCCTGATGAGCCCTGAGAATATCTTGTATAATGCCTACACATCGCAAAAAACAAACAAGTGTATAATAGTCTGCATCAAACAAAACTATTTAGGGATGCACCGATATATTGGCCGGAAAGTGTTATCGGCATTTCGCCAATAGGACTTTAATGCAAAAATGCCCCCCCCCCCCAGTGACTTCAATGCAAAATCGCATCTCAGGATTTCATGTAAAGTCAGGCCCCCATTGACTTCAATGCAAAATCATGCCTCATAAGACTTTCATGCACAATCGTGTCCCCATTGACTTCAATCTAAAATGCCCCTTGGTGACTTCAATGCAAAATTGCCAGCCACATTAATTAACCACTTCACAACTGCGATATAGCCGAATGACGGTTACAGCGCGGTTCTCCAGTTCTGGGAGGGCGTCATATGACGCCCTCCCGCACGCCACCAGCGCTCTCCATGATCACTGTGTCCTACAAACACAGCTGATCACATGATGAGGTAAAAGGCCAATTGGAAAAACTTTCCTCACACTGTGAAGTACTGCCGATAACCGGTAAACATCAGAGCAGATCAGCACTGATGAGCAGTGTCATCCACCAGTGGCCAGCAGTTGCTCCAGTCAGTGCCCATCATAACTGCACATCAGTACAGCAGCATCAGTGCCTCCTCAATGCCCACTAGAGCCACCTCGTCAGTGCCTCCTCATTAAACGCACATCAGTGAAGGAGAAAAGTTATCTGTTTGCAAAATTTTATAACAGAAACAAAGAAAAACTTTTGCCATCACAAGCCATTTGATGGTTAAAAAGAACCCTATCTAAATGCTGTATTACATGCTGTTCATACTCATGCAGTCAATAATGGATTCATTTTCTGTATTCTGCAAAAAAAAAAAAAAAAAAAACCTGGTTGATCCTGCTGTTCTCTATCTCCACCTTCTGTTCAAGTTCCTGATTAAGGGATTGCAACTGTAGTGGCAACTCTGCACATGCTCAGTTTTCAGTGAGTTTCTATTCTGATCATTTCCTCCCTATCATAATTGAGCAGCCCATGTGACTATAGAGTCATGCATGTAGGTGTATACGGTGGTAAATGAAAGCCCACTCCCTCCCTCCTCATCCATCCCCACTAACCAGCTAAACACAATGGGGGAGGGATAATACATGCAGTTTAATGGAGGAATCACCTCCCTTTTATTCTAAGACACAGGCTGGCAGAAATCCACCCACAGCATGTTATTTCCACAAAATAATAAAAATGTGATTTCAAAAATATTTGTATACAAATTTAAAACAGTTTATTGATTTTACTTATTTATTTTTACTCTGTATCACAAAAGCGGTTTAATTTTTTACTTTGAACATGTGACCAGCAGCAGAGGACTAGAAGCTCCTCTTGCTTATGTTTCCCCGTAGACAGGCTGGGAAAGATCTGGGTCATGTGACAGCTGTATATAGGATTAAGAAAAAGGTACTTAAGATTTTTTTTTATTAAAATAATTACAGTACCATCATCCTCATACAGAAATATAAGGGACAATGTAAGTTAGACAGTGTGTGTTTAGTATCACTTGGCTGGTGATGTCACTTCCATGCATGCACAGGACTACAGCCATCCAAGCACACAAGCAGTGTGTTGAAATGTAAATTGAGCTGTGCATGTGCAGCTCAGTGTACATTCTACAGGGGACAGGCAGGCAAGTATTTTATTCCAGACATTGCTTCTATAACCTTTTGTCTTCAGCTTGTTCAGTTAAGCTGTGCATATGAAAAATAGAAACTGACTGGTTGCTAAGTTCAGCAACTCCAGATTCTGGGTATTACAATTTTGATACATTCCCCTCAATGTTTATAAAACATCTCACATTATTTAAATAAAGCTTGTATTTTACATGGCTGTCCATAACAATGAAAGTGCTATAAATTCTAATTAAGATGTAAATGCAGACTATTTTTCAGTAGGTTTGACACATCTAAGCGTAGTTTCCTCAAGTTTCCTTAACCTTTAGTTATACTTTATTGTTTTACATTTCTTCAGTTACTTGGTTGTTTCAATGTTTAGGCAAACAAAGTCATACATCATGAGTCTTAAGTCCTGCCTGCATGCCTGGGCAGATGGATTCCAGGAAATAATTTCTACATGAATCATCTGCCCTTAGTCAAGATGGCCACGGCCAGAAATGCTAGGGTCAGCTTTTCAACATGATTCCTCAGCAAAATAAAGCACGGAGACATGGATGGATGAGCGAGTTTGCTTTGAATCGCAAAAATGAATTAAATAGCGTTTTTGGTTTGTGGTGCTCAGATTCAGTAAAGTTTATATTTTGAGGCTTAAATGTACTTAAAAAGTATATAGTAAAGCATGCCGCTAAACATACTGAAATAACTAGTTTTTGCATACTAATGGACGTACGTATTCTTGACACTATGGAAAATGTATTATAAAGATAGGAATAGCTTGCACAGGGACACTTGATGCATAATAAACAACCTGGAATAAGCACATGTGATATACAATGTACATTCCCAGAAGAACCAGGCCACACTCTTGACTCCCTCTATTCAGAAAGTGGAAAAGCAAAGTCACACTGACTGCATATCTTCTGTTACCTGCTGCTAACTCACACAAAGGAATTCAAGGACTGGGCTATTGACCTCCTGTCCGAACAAGGAAGGGGGGGTGGGGGGTGGACAACAACTTTGTCAGTAGACAAATGCTGCCGATTAGCATAAAGTATTCCCAGAGTATAACAAAGTATTCAAAGCTGTATATAACTGGATGCATAGTTAAACTGTAACTCAAACCAGACACCATGTCATTTATATACCAATGCAGAACATTCGATAAATGTACATGTTCGATCACAATTTCAAGAAAGGCTCCTCTGAAATCGATTATACAATACACACAAAATCACAATGTGAGAAATAAACAAATGCAGTTCAAGAAATGGGAGCACTAACTTTTAGGTTGGCCATGGAGGAGCCAGTTTTATTTGTTCAACCAGTGGGTTGAAGGAAAAAGAACGACCCGATTACCCCATCCACACATTAGAGGTGGATAGGGGAATCTTCCCTGCTGTGTCTTTGTATTCCAACAGCAGGAAGAAGACCCAGCTGTCAGAATACACTGATCAGTGCTGCAATCTATAGCCTGCAGCAATGACCCTTTGGAAATTTTCCAACAGGGTGGTTGAGAAGACAATGGGTAGATCAACTTCTCTTCAACTCAGTGCCCATACATGGATAAAAATTCAGCCAGTCTGTTGATAACCTGACGGTTTATAAAAGACCCCTTCTAGAAATAGCTTTAGGGCTCATTCACACTTGGCTGTTTTACCAACGCTTGCCAAACACCCCTATAGTGTTCGGCAAGCGTTGGGCCAACGTTTGCGGAGCGTTTAACGCTCCGCAAACGCCGCATTTGCGATTTAACGGCGGTTGCTAGGCATTTGCCGGGCGTTAAAAACACCCCACAAATGCCTATAATGCAGTTTGAATGGTGTTACCGCTCCGCAAACGTCGCACCCAAAAACGCACCATGTTATTTAAAGGCAACCCTGTATGTCTGCTAAAGAGCAGCACGTTTTACCTGAGGGTTGGGAAATGTGTATGAGAAGCATGCGTTTCCTGATCCACATATGTAGTGAACCAAGCCAGCTATTTCTTTTCACTTTCTGCCAGCAAGGTCCTGCATACATTTCAGTATGGTGTACATAAGACCCAGGATATAAAACATCTTTATCTGGAAAACAAAGAATACAAAAATTATGTATTCAGAGACAGCTCCATGAACACAACTCAAAACAATGTATCCAGTTAAAGCAAAAAACCACACACACAGGAAAAACAATTGGCATACATCTATCCCTTAATTCACACCTGACATTTGAAATGCTAATCTTCTGAGTATTCCCAAGATATTTTACAATGGTTAAAAAGAGGCAAAGGAACACATTCTAATGCAAAGATGGGAGTATAACCAGCAGGGCTGCTTGGAAACACCTTGGACAGGAGGGGGTATATAACCAATGATGAATCACAAAGGAGAAACCCACTGTTCAGTTGGATAAGAACACTCACCTACACATACATATGTTAATGCAGCGTTTAGCATGAACAGCTGGCATTGTGAAACAAAACAAAAGTTAACATCTACACACAAAGTTAATTAAAAAAAAAAGTAATCCTGACAAACCTATACATCTCACCTTCTTACACTGCACAGACTGTTAATTGATTTTTCCTATTAGCACATTCTTCTGGTGTACACTATAAAGCATCTGCTTACCAATCTTTTTGTTTACCTTTTTTAATGACATTATACTATTAGTGCTGCATTGCACAATTTCTGCATTACCAAGAAGGAACAAGCAACCAAATCCAATCAGGGACTAGTTTGGCCCCTCATATACTAAGAGAACTCAGCCAAGTACATTCTATGTTTAATTCACTATGCTTCACCAATGATTTTTTGCTATAACCAGCATTATTTTTAGCTATTACTCATTAGGAGCTGAAAATAAAAGAATCACCAGTGGAGCACTAAGGTAACCCATGTCCCCAAAAAAAATATTTTGCGGCCATAAAATTGTTGAGATTATATCACCAAGTGTTGCAATCAAATAAAACGGACAACCAAGTGTGTACAGATCTTTGGAAGATCCAACAAATGTTTGAAGAACTGCTCACTCTTAAGAGCTGATCAAATGAAAAACATGATATAATATCAATGCTCTATACACCCCCCCCCCCCCCCCGGGGGCCCCGTCCCGCCCAACTGGCAATTTATTACAGGTTCTGCAACCATGGTATAAAGTCAGCACAAGTTGGTCCCTCTCCCGCCTTTTTCTGCACTTTTGAAATTGATAAAATGAGAAGCATGTGAACCTTAAAAGTGGAAATCTGACCACCACAAATCAAAATGTAAATATAATATACCTTCCTATTTACGAATTCTAGGAGCATAAATGAAAATAGTCAATGGCAGAAAAAAAAAAAAAAAAGCACCAAAAAACGCACCTCTCCATTGAGGCCTGGTTTACTTTAAATGCATTTTTAGGGCCTTCTGCAAAAATGCATTAGTCGATTTAACATGGTTTCCTATGGGACACATTTACATCTATTTTTGAGCTGCTGAGTTTTTGGAAAGGGTCAGGGACTTTTTTTTTTAAATGGAAAACGCTGCGTTTTTGGTTCAACAGACTTCAATGGAGACGGTGCAGAAAATTAATGAAGTGCGTTTTTGCCGAGGTTGCTGCATTTTTAATCTGCCCAGCAACAAGTTGGCCAAAAAAAAAAATTCAAAAGTGCAAAATGCAACAAAAACCGCGTCAAAAAAGCAAACCACACTGCAAAACAGATAAAACGCTAACTGCACTGGTGTGAACTAGGCTCGCAATGCATTGAAAATGCATTTCTGCCCAGAAACAGGTTGCCCCCCCCAAAAAAAAACCATATATATATCAAAAAAACAAAAGGTCTAAACGCAAAACGCACCCTGCATTGGTGTGAACCAGGCCAGAAATGCATTAAAAACACAGGAAAAAAAACGCACATGTTGCATTTTTGGTGCATTTTGTTTTTAATCTGCCCAGCAACAAGTTGGCAAAAAAAAAAAATCCAAAAATGTAAAAACGCATTACAAAATTTGCAAGCAAAGATGTGAAACACACACCAAAAAACAGACAAAAATGCAAACTTCATTGGTATGAACCAGACTTGAAATGCATTGAAACACCATCAAAAAAGCACACGTGTTGCGGTTCGATGAGGTTTTATTTAATTACATGACCGCACCCTAAACGTGGTAAAATTGTGGGTTTTTGATACCTTTTTTTGGGTAATGCATGTAATTGGCTCTATACTGTGTCTAGAGTCTATCATTTGCAGTTTTTTTATTTTCTTTTTAATTTAACAGAACTGGAATATCACTTTACAGAACAAAAATTGCCATAAGATAAATATAGAGGCTGCCAATGCTGACTTCTCATTCCACAGATCCTAGTTACCTGACTGTCACCTGAGTCACCAACTCATAGGAATGCAAATAAGGATGTCTGACTTTTTCAGATTTGCATACCGTTTCTTGATCAAGGACTTAAAGAATTAATGTTTACAGTCCCTTCAGTTTACAGGCTCCATTCACACTTGTGTGACTCCAAAAGGTGTGCGATTTCCATTGCAACTTTGAATGGGTGAAACTTGGATGAGACGTTACACAACTGTTGCATTAATAACATTAAGATGCAACTTTCGAGAGTTTACATTGCTGTCTACAGCACTCAAACAGCATGAAAGTCACATCAAAGTAGTGTAGGAACCTTTTTAATGTTACTATGAAAAAAAATCGCATAGATCTGAACGGCTTCCACTGAAATACATGGACTGATTCCCATGTAACTTTTGTGTCCAAAGTTACATGATAAAGCACACAAGTGTGAATGGAGCCTTCAAGTACACCTATCAGAGAACTAAGGGGCCTGCCACTGCTGGCCTCATTTTGAAAATGCTACCAGTTTGTTTTTCTGCTTCTAAAATGGATTCACTGACCAGCATGCAGCTAGTGTAGTCAGAACTCAATCTACATGCCAGTTCAAAGTCAGAGGTACTGAAGCCAAAGTGTTCAGCAAGATGGCCACGTATGCTAGCATTTTAGATGTTTTTCTCCAGACAGGCTTCCATAAAGTGGTATTAAACCTAAAAACACAAACATTTACTATATATCAGGTTGCAAATTCTTAGATGTAATGGCTGCATTAGTTTCTATTTTAGGCGCTTTCCTTTTTCATCTGGAGATCCTCCCAGTAAGTGTTTTTTTTTTTCTTTTTTTCAAAAGAACAAGCAGATGTAGCAGTTAGAGAGTTGAGACCAACCATTTACCGCTCACAGGGGTGCTTACAATGAGCAGCTTTTATTTATTCATTTAAATCCTTTATCCCAAAAGAATCATACGGTTACTGTAACTGCTTGTGCAACTGGAGTTTAGCTTCTATTGGTTAGATGTACTAGCAGATTAGGTACACCAACACTGGCAAGATCATTAGGTGAAAACAGCCCAGAAAAGTAAACCATTGCATCCATCACATCTGACTATTGGTAATCTGCCATCTTTTACATTTTTTGTTTAATACTGCTTTAAGAATTTACATGATCTTTGCCCTATTCCTGAATGCACTATACATACACTTGATGAGGACAACAGTGCTTCCACTCCATAAAACCATCAGAAGTATGAAGTAAAAGCAAACTGTACATTGGTGACTAATATGTACTACCACTGGGATAAAATACATGCAACAGCATTAAAGCAGCTCTACCAGCAGATATATACAAAAACATCCTATGTATGAAAACGCAAAGAAATGGTTTCTAGCATAGGATCCTGGAATTTTTGTGCTTGATCTTTGCTGTGCAGGAGATTTTGAGAAGATTACAAAGTGTGACCCAATCAAGATGTTGCAATGCAGTGTTGCCAACCAAAAAGGTTTTATCAAGAGCTAGCAGTTCAGGAAAGTATTTCAACAGGAAAGGGAAGACCCTGAGCAATTCAAAATCTGCACTGCAACCAATGAAACAAAGAGCAGTGGTATACCCAAACCTGTAAAATACATCTACATCTTGGCAAACTTCCCAATTCAAGCCAGATATCCAGGGTATCAAATCACAGATATGAAGGCTTGTCCAAAGAAAAGAAACCTTGTGTCCCTACAATCATGTTTATGTCTAAATTCAGTTCAGCAGGGACTGGTTGAATTTCTATGCATGTATGGGCTAGCTGGTTGTACAAGTTAATTCCATTGATCGACTTGTGAACAAGCATGTTGGGTTTTTCATAAATGGACAGTACTGCCAGCTATAACCAGCAACACTGATCATTGGCTCACAAATGAGAGCATTGAACACAAAAGTGTGTAGATGGGACAATTGGCACTTTTTTTGGTACAACCCACTGGCTGGAAAAAAAAACCCACATTTATTATGTATGGCCTGCCTTATGATGGTCAGAGGCATGCATTAACCTTCATGGGATTCTGAAAAGCCTGGTTCTCATCAGTGCATTGAAATCAGTCTGTTCATGGCAACCACTAAGGTTCACGCTTTAGGAAATTTATAGAATGGAATTGTAACCTAAAATATGCAGTAATTTCCACCACATTCATGACTTGTTCACACCACAATACTTCTGTTCAGTGTGCGTTCTCATGCATGTCTACATACATTTTTAATGCATTTGTGGTGCATTTCACTTAAAAAAAAAAAAAAAAAAAAGAACCTTAATTTTAAAAGGAGTATTATAGCATTTCCTTTGAGGTCACTTCCTGCTTCTTCCTCAACAGTCACCCAGGTTTTTTCAGCCATCCCCAGATACCCAGGAAAGTGCACAGCTACTGCACACTCCCACGCACATTTTCTACTAAACCAGGATGTACGTGGACTGAGGATATGGATCACCAGGAAAGCCAAATTAAATGTTACCTTTTTTTCCCACCCCAAACACATTTATGTGCTTTGTGATGCAAAAAAAAAAAACCCATGCTGTTTTTTTTTTTTTTTAAACACTGGAACTGAATTTAATAGTATGAACTAGAGTAGTTGGAAAACATTGATTTTGCTGTGAATGTGTACAAGATGTGACTTAAAAAAAAAACAAAAACACGCATCTAAAAGCATCTGGTGTGAAAAAACTTTTATACATATGGTATGAAAATAAACAATAAAACAGTCATAAACATGTACTTGTACTATATGGTTTCAAAATCCAATCCATAGTTGTTTCGCTGAACCCTTTGACCCCGTACTTCCTCATCTGCACAGAAAACTAGTCTACTACTTGGGAGTTTATGGTATTAACACTGCAGCTTTAATCCTTTACACTTGCTTATCATTTAAACTTTAAAAAAAAAAAAAAAAAAACCCTTTTCCAAAAACGCAGCAGCTGAAAAATAAAAAAATCCCTGACCTTTTCCAAAAATGCGGTGGCTGGGAAAAAAAAAAAATAAAAAAATAGGAAACCATTTTGAACTGTAGAGCATTTCTGCAAAATACACTAAAAAAAAAACAAACCAAAAAAAAAACGCACAGGTGTGAACCAGGCCCAATAGTGCACCACAAAAAGTACACTGAGACAACACAATATCTAAAAAAAAAAAAAAAAAAAAATACCCAACACTGGGCTGTATTTAAACAAAACAAACATCTCAAAAGGTTTTTCAAAACACAAAGCTAAAATGTAAAATATTAATGAGGAATCACACAGATTCACAAATTTACAACAAAAGCCAAATAAAAAGGCTTAGGCGTAGCTCAACCACCATTTCTCTTGCCAGCATGTACCTACCCTATAGCTTAGGCAAAACAGACAATGCAAAAAAGTCAAATTAACTTTCTACAGCATGCCATAAAGAAGCAGAAATACTTAACACTTACATTAAAGGCTGAAGATTTGATGCATCTCTCCAAACTCAACTGTACTGTATAATGGAGTCTGGTGTGCCCTCACTTATGAAAGCTGAGCCAGGTCAATCCCCTCCCCCAAAACAGCCAACAAGAGCCATTCCCAGCCCTGAAGATAACATTTGGGAGGAGACTTAGTTGGGGTAGTTCATTGCATTTGAAAGGGGCAGCAGGATATGCACAGATGGCTCCAACCCCCTCCCAAAAAACAAACATTTAAAGGAGAATCTTCAATCCTCACTTAACCTGCTGATTAGGATTCTTTCCCCCAACACTTCTAATTGCCTTCTCACATATACTGCTATCACTGGGCACACCTTTATTAACATTTGGAATGCTTACAAGTTGTATGTAAAATTACAATCTTTTTATTAAAGTTGCAGATAACTCCCCACAATAGGGAACAATTGATACACCAATTTGCACTGTATGACAATCTAAAAAAGTTAAAAGGTAAAATAAGCTACTTCTTTATATGTGTAGATGATCACTTAATATCACTATGAAAACGGTTTTAGAATTCTAACAGAAAGCTTGCAGCAAACTGCTTTATGGACAGGTTGCCATGAAGGGGGATGCTACGGTATAGGTGTGGGTTACACTTTTGGTATAATGTGAGTATATAATATGCTAGCTCCCCTATTTACCAGCTGTAATGTTCATAGAAAACCAATATTTGGAAGGATAAATTAATAAAAAAAAAAAAACCCCACACAAAAAAACAAAAAACTTGCAGACAATAAAAAAAAATAAAATCAAGATGGTAGTTGCCTGCTTGTACCATGATGAGCATACCTTATGCCATTTTTTGAGCAAGACTCCCTGGATTTGTTTTGAGTGTTTCCTTGCCGACAGATGAAATACAGGAATTCTTTTTATTATACAGGATTTATATAGCTATATTATTTACAGTCAGGTCCATAAATAATGGGACATCGACACAATTCAAACATTTTTGGCTCTATACACAATGGATTTGAAATGAAAGGCACAAGATGTGCTTTAACTGCAGACTGTCAGCTTTAATTTGAGGGTATTTACATCCAAATCAGGTGAACGGTGTAGGAATTACAACAGTTTGCATATTTTCCTCCCACTTGTTAAGGGACCAAAAGTAATGGGACAATTGGCTTCTCAGCTGTTCCATGGCCAGGTGTGTGTTATTCCCTCATTATCCCAAATACAATGAGCAGATAAAAGGTCCAGAGTTCATTTCAAGTGTGATATTTGCATTTGGAATCTGTTGCTGTCAACTCTCAAGATGAGATCCAAAGAGCTGTCACTATCAGTGAAGCAAGCCATCATTAGGCTGAAAAAACAAAACAAACCCATCAGAGAGATAGCAAAAACATTAGGCGTGGCCAAAACAACGGTTTGGAACATTCTTAAAAAGAAGGAACGCAGCGGTGAGCTCAGCAACACCAAAAGACCCGGAAGACCACGGAAAACTGTGGTGGGTGACTGAAGAATTCTTTACCTGGTGAAGAAAACACCCTTCACAACAGTTGGCCAGATCAAGAACACTCTCCAGGAGGTAGGTGTATGTGTGTCAAAGTCAACAATCAAGAGAAGACTTCACCAGAGTGAATACAGAGGGTTCACCACAAGATGTAAACCATTGGTGAGCCTCAAAAAAGAGGAAGGCCAGATTAGTTTGCAAAATGACATCTAAAAACCCCACCTGCCTCCATGTCCTGCCGCAACCCCCGTAACTTAGTATCTCCCCCCCCCCGTTTTCATGTGCACTCTTGAACGCCCGATCGGTGTGCAACAAGCTTCCACGACCTCTGTTTCCCGCTCCCTCAACCTCCTAGCGATCACAGAAACCTGGATCCAGCCCACTGACTCTACCTCCCCTGCTGCACTCTCCTACGGAGGTCTAACCTGGACCCATTCACCCAGGCCTAACGGTCGTAAAGGTGGTGGGGTTGGTCTGCTCCTGTCACCGCAGAGCACCTTCCGAGTCCTCCCAAACCCCCCCCTCCCTATCCTTCTCCTCCTTCGAGGCCCACTTCGTCCGACTATTCTCCCCAACCCCCCTGAAGATTGCTGTGATATACCGGCCTACTGGATCCATATCCCACTTCCTGGATGACTTTTCCTCCTGGCTACCCTGCTTCCTCTCCTCTGAGCTACCCACCATCATCCTTGGGGATTTCAACATCCCTGACAACCCGGACACATCCCATCTCCTCCACTTAACCTCCTCCTTTGCACTTGCACAGTGCATACAATCCACCACCCACTCCGACGGTAATATCCTTGATCTCGTCTTCTCCAACCGCTGCGCTCCCCACAACCTCACTAACACCCCCTTCCCTCTCTCTGACCACAACCTGATTACCTTCCCCATCTCCTCGTCCTCCAACGCCTACCCCTCCAAATGTCACACTACTACCAGCCGTAACCTCCGCAACCTTAACCCTGACCCCCTCCACTCTGCAGCTGATCATCTCCACGACAGCATCCTACCCCTGTCCTGCCCCGACTTGGCTATGACTGCCTACAACGCCGCGCTGTCAACAGCCCTTGACTCACTAGCGCCTTTAACCACACGCAACATCAGACCCCGACCGCTCCAGCCCTGGCAGACTGATCACACCAAAACCCTCAAACGACAAAGTCGTGCCCTGGAGCGAAAACAAAATCCCAACAAGCCTTCAACCGCTACAAATCTGCCTTCCACACCTACACCACCTCCCTCCACGCAGCCAAACAAGCCTACTTCCTGACCCTCATCAAGGCCCTCTCCTCCAATCCTCGCCGACTCTTCTCCACCTTCAACTCTCTACTCTCTCCACCCCCACCTCCCTCACTGCCCTTGAGATTTCCAATCACTTCAAAAACAAGATTGACACAATTTGCAAGGACATCCCCACAACTGACACGCCCTCTCAACCTTTCCCCTCTCACACAGCTACCCCCTCATCCCCCCTCTCCCTCGACATAACCCGCAGGGACTTCGTCAGGGACTGCTCAAACTCCCTCCAACCCCGTTCCCCCTCATCACCCCTCTCCCACGGCCCCACCACTGCTCTGACCTCCACTTCCACCCCACATTCCTCATACTGAAGCCCCCAACACTCCGCACCTTTGACCTTACTACATTCGAGGAAGTCTCCAAGATCCCCTCTGATGCCCGCCTCACCACCTACCCCCTCGACCCTATCCCCTCACAACTCCTACGACCTCCCTCCCCCTCTATCCTACGCTCCCTCAGCCACATCTTTAATCTCTCCCTCTCCTCCGGCACTTTCCCCTCCCCTCTGAAACATGCACACATCACCCCCCATACTTAAAAAGCCCTTCCTGGACCCCAATGACCCGAACAACCTCAGACCCATCTTCCTGCTCCCATTTACATCTAAACGCCTCGAGCGCCTAGTCTACACCCGCCTAAGCTCTCACCTCAAAGACAACAACCTCCTCGATCCCCTACAGTCCGGCTTCCGTCCCCTACACTCCACCGAAACTGCCTTACTCAAACTCTCCAACGACCTGCTAACCGCCAAAGCTAATGGCCACTATTCAGTGCTCTTACTCCTTGACCTCTCTGCAGCCTTCGACACAGTCGACCACCCCCTCCTCCTCAAAAAAACTACACTCCCTTGGCCTCAGAGATTCTGCTCTCTCCTGGCTCTCATCCTACCGGTCACATCGCTCTTTCAGCGTTACCTATAATGCTACCACCTCCCCCTCACTCCCCCTCTGTTGGGGTCCCTCAAGGCTCTGTCCTCGGGCCCCTTATCTTCTCCATCTACACCTCCTCCCTTGGCCAACTCATACACTCTCACGGCTTCAACTACCACCTCTATGCCGACGACACACAAATCTCTCTCTCAACCCCCCACCTCACCCCCTCGGTCTCTGCCCGAATCACACACCTACTGAGCGACATATCAGACTGGATGTCGCTCCACTTCCTTAAACTGAACCTCTCCAAAACCGAGTTTCTTGTCTTCCCCCCCAGCCCGGGCACCCCCCCCCCCATTGACTTCTCCGTTACATCCAACAACGCCACCATCAAACAAGCCCCGCAGGCCAGAGTACTGGGTGTCATTCTGGATTCCAACCTATCCTTCCAGCCCCAAGTCCAATCTTTAACAAACTCGTGCAGACTCCACCTCCGCAACATCGCCAAAATCCGCACGTTCCTAACCCCAGAAACCACTAAACAGCTCATCCACTCCCTCATCATATCACGACTCGACTACTGCAACTCCCTCCTCACTGGCCTGCCTCGCCGCTGGCTATCCCCGCTTCAGTCGATCCTGAACACGGCTGCCAGACTCATTCACCTTTCCAACCACTCCATCTCCGCCACCCCCCTCTGCCAATCCCTCCACTGGCTTCCGATTGCGCAACGGATCAAATTCAAAATCCTAACACTGACGTACAAAGCGGTCCACCATACTGCCCCGAACTACATCACTGACCTAATATCCAAGTACCGCCCAGCACGCACACTCCGCTCCTCAAGACCTCCTCCTCTCTAGTTCCCTGGTCTCCTCCTCCTATGCCCACCTCCAGGACTTCTCCAGGGCGTCACCCATCCTCTGGAACTCCCTGCCCCAACCCATCAGATTATCACCTACTCTCCTCTCCTTTAGGCGCACCCTGAAAACCCATCTCTTCAGGGAAGCCTACCCCTGCTAACCTGCCGACCTCCTCCACTCTATTCCCCACAGCTATCTCCTCCTGTACCACTATCTCCTCCCTCCTAGATTGTAAGCTCCAAGGAGCAGGGCCCTCAATCCCCTCATGTTTTGCATTGTATTGGTATTGTTCTGTCACATGTTCTGTCCCCCTTTGTAATGTACAGCGCTCAGCGAACTATTGGCGCTTTATAAATACTGTATAATAATAATAAAAAAGCCTTCACAGTTCTGGAACAACATCCTATGGACAGATGAGACCAAGATCAACTTGTACCAGAGTGATGGGAAGAGAAGAGTATGGGAAGGAAAGGAACTGCTCATGATCCTAAGCATACCACCTCATCAGTGAAGCATGGTGGTGGTAGTGTCATGGCGTGGGCATGTATGGCTGCCAATGGAACTGGTTCTCTTGTATTTATTGATGATGTGACTGCTGACAAAAGCAGCAGAATGAATTCTGAAGTGTTTCGGGCAATATTCAGCCAAATGCTTCAGAACTCATTGGACGCCGCTTCACAGTGCAGATGGACAATGACCCAAAGCATACTGCAAAAGCAACCAAAGAGTTTAAGGGAAAGAAGTGGAATGTTATGCAATGGCCAAGTCAATCACCTGACCTGAATCCGATTGAGCATGCCTTTCACTTGTTGAAGACAAAACTGAAGGGAAAATGCCCCAAGAACAAGTAAGAACTGAAGACACTTGCAGTAGAGGCCTGGCAGAGCATCACCAGGGATGAAACCCAGCATCTGGTGATGTCTATGCGTTCCAGACTTCAGGCTGTAATTGACTGCAAAGCATTTGCAACCAAGTATTAAAAAGTGAAAGTTTGATTTAGGATTATTATTCTGTCCCATTACTTTTGGTCACTTAACAAGTGGGAGGCACATATGCAAACTGTTGTAATTCCTACACCGTTCACCTGATGTGTATGTAAATACCCTCAAATTAAGCTGACAGTCTGCAGTTAAAGCACATCTTTTTTGTTTCATTTCAAATCCATTGTGGTGGTGTATAGAGCCAAAAATGTTAGAATTGTGTCGATGTCCCAATATTTATGCACCTGATTGTATATAACAGTTTGCACAGCACTTTACAAAATGAAGGCAGACATTACAGTTACAATACAATTTGGTACAACAGGAATTAAGAGGGCCCTGCTCGCTAGAGCTTACAATCTGAAAGTTAAAAAAAAAGAGAAAAATCTACATTTATCTATGACAGTAATGTACACAAGTAAATTTAGTCTGTGGAACACCTGGACACAGAGTCCAACAAATAGTGGTGTACAACAAAAAATATCATGTAGCACTGAGGTTTAAAAAAGGAAATGCATAGGTGAAAAAGGATAGGCATATGCCATCGAAAAAGCCATTGCCAACACCCGACAGGCCCCGGAATGTGGCCCACTAAACAGAAAACACTACTCTAACAAATCTTTCTAGGGAGTGAAGCTGGCCACACACCAGAGTAGATTTTGAAATGAACAATCGCACAAACATTCTTAGGACATTTGATGACTTGCCCAATTTCATTCCAGAGCAGTTCAATATATCCTAGATTTTAACATTCCATTTTGGAATTAATGGACTTTTCTGAACAAAAACCATATTCAGAAAGGAAAGAAAATATTCCTGCGCCAATGCAAAACAAATAAAATAAAAATAAAACTATCTTCTAAATTGCTGCTGTGCAAAAATGTGAGAACACAAATAGTGATATTTATAAATTAAACAGCGCAAAATAGACCTACATACAAATATTAATAAATCACAAAACATAAATGTCCCATGTTCATTAGTGCATATCTTTATCCTCAAGAAAAAAACACCACCGGACTCACTCCACTCACCGGAAATGACGTCAGACGTATGGCGTATGGACCGGAAATGCGTCAACACGTTTCGCCCCTCCCATCGGGCGTTCTGGTCTTGAGAACGCCTGATTGGAGGGGCGAAACGCGTTGACGCATTTCCGGTCCATACGCCTGACGTCACTTCCGGTGAGTGGAGCGCACGCCGAGCGGTACGTTCCAGCGGCCATTTTGTGGGATTTATGCTGGTTCTCTGCTGTTCCTCTGCTCCATCTGGCTACATTGGTGTGAGAATCCTGGAATATGTGGCTGTGAGCTGGTTCTTATCATGAGACTGGTATAGGCTTAATAAATGTGCCCTTTACAAGCTCATAAAATGTGAGTGGCCTGGATTTTATCTTTTGTTTTAACATTGATCTGGCAATATTAGAGCTTTCTTCTGGTGGCATTTGATCGTCTGTGTTTTTTATTTTTTGCTCGATTAAAAAAAAAAAAAAGTGACAATTTTGAGGAAAAAAACACCAATATTTTTGACTTTTTGCTATTAAACATGTCCAGTAAAAAATTTCTATAAAAAAAAAAAAAAAACCCAAAAAAACCAAAAACACATTTCATCAAAAATTTAGGCCAAAATGTATTCTGCTACGTCTTTGCTAAAAAAAAAAAATTAATTGGCTTACGTGAAAGTTATAGCGTTTACAAATGGCAGTATATATACTGGGCTTTTTTTTTTTTTTTTTTTACACTAGTAATGGCACAGGGGAACAGACTTGGTGTCACTGATACGCCCAGTGACACCAATACAGTGATCGGTGCTAACAAAAAGCACTGACACTGTACTAATGGTACTGGGCATGAAGGAGTAAACATGTGGAGTGATCAAAGGGTTAACTGTGTGCCTTTTTACATCATGTTCTGTTTTTGTGCTTCACTGTAAGTAAGCACACAGCTTTGCATGGCTGTGCACAGCAGTGTGCAGGAGAACGGTTTTGTTTAATAACAGTTCTCTCCCTGCCCCACCCCACCCGTCAGAGATCCTTGGCAATCACCAGGCGCCGGTGAGCAATCACCGGCCAGGAACCGGTGATTGACAGCCGCAAAAGGCAGAGTGGGTAAGGTGCGCGCCTCCTACCCGGAAATGCAAAATCATGTATATATACGTAATTTTGTGCACAGCTGCAGCCCTGTAGCAGTATTTCTGCTATGGGGCGTAGCTAAAGCGGTTAAAATAAAAGTAGCAAACCTGAAAAAAACAAAACCATAACAAACAAAACACTTTTTCCCTGAAAAGCAATGTTATAATGTGCTACTTACCGTTGACAGGGCTTCCATCATCACCCGTTTTTCCTTCTGGGTTGGTGGACTCGGTCAGTGGAATGGTCGAGCCCCGATGACATCACTCCCATGCAGGAGTCCATTTATGGCACAGGGCTCTGAAGAAACAGCACGGGTATGCCGTTCCTTCACAGTGCATGCACCGGTGACGTCAATGGCGGCTGCACAAGTAAATATCTCCTAAACGGTGCACGTTTAGGCGATATTTACAGTACCTACAGGTAAGCCTTATTATAGGCTTACCTGTAGTCAAAACCTAAATATAAAGCTTTACGACCACTTTAAGTACTATTCATGGAGGGCTAAAAATGTACAGCAAACAGTTAAAATGCAGACAGATGGCTGAAAACGTCCAACTTGTTTTTTCCTCCAAGTCACTATAGGTTTAACAAAGATAAAGCTGCCACCATTATATAATTCTATGGGGTTGTCTGCCATGCACTTTAAATGGATTCTGTCAGCAAACAGCCTTTCCAAAAGCCTCTGATGCAAGTTGACATTCCCGGGCTTGTGCACTATACAGTATAGTCTAGTTCTAAGATCTGGACCGTACCTGCAGCAAGGCTAAACAGACCTAGCCTCACTGCCCCAAAACTATGGTGACCGACACCAGCAAATACGTGGAAGGAAGAAACCCCAAACCACATACACAGACAAATTCCCCATCTGCTTGTGACAGGTCCTGCAGGCATAACAGGATGAGTGTGACCAATCTATAGCTAGCAGAATGTAGAACAACTGCAGAGACCCTGGGCAGCCCTATAGAAGGATAATGTGTCACAAGACACGTGCTGATAGCATATGGGTCAGCCGCCAGCTAACGATTGCACTTTGAAGGGATAAAACCAGTCAGTATATAATTTAGTGTCTGCTTCCAGAGACAACAGAACTGAACAAATATCTCTACAAAAAGAGGGACTATGCCTCTCAGTTTTTTACCTGAACATGTGTCCCCACTGGAAGATTTCCTCTCACCTCCTGTTCTGGTGACAACAGAAAAAAAAAACCCTTGGATTCACCTTCATCTTGCTGTCTCATTGAATTTGGTCACAGGACAAAAAGGGTAAATCTAAATAGTGAGGAAAAAACGAGGTTCTAGTACATACCCACTTGAAAGGCATGCCTCTATGTCTTGGTTTAAGCCCAAAGCATGGTCTGCTTATGGGAATTCATCTATTAAAGTTTTTTTTTTACAGGATCACTGGTTGGTCACAGAGGTGCTGCTATTCTGTGTGCATGTTTCATGTTATCTAGAAATGCATGAGGGTCAGCCCCAATGGCTGCTTTCATCTTTTCAGCTGCTGCCCATACCAGTCAGTTCTGACGGCAATTAGTAACAGAGGTCTATGCAATTTATTCCCCAATGAAAACTGTAGGGCCTGGTCCTCCTGTGTTAGAGTCGCTGGCTGTGCCAACTTAATTTCGTGCTGCCACCTGACATTTTTACTCAATTTTGTCTGGGGAGTATAAAGCAGTAAACACAAATGCTCCTGCGCTTGGGGATGGACTCGATGCAGGCTACAACCACATTAAGAATGTCCTGGAACATGCACACCTTGCTGCCCTCAAATAGACCGAGGGAATCCAAATATACTGAATGAGGAAAGAACAAACAGAGGGCGCACAGGCCTAGTGCATTACCATCCAATAGTCTGACGCGTTTCGAGGACTTGCCCAGGGCTCTGAGGAAGAGGCAAGTCCTCGAAACGCATCAACCTATTGAATGTCTGCACTCCCCATTGCGGACTGTTACTCAGCGCGGTGTTGACCCAGCTGTCCTTTTATGATGTGCCTTGACTATATTCTCGTTTGTGAGTACAACACATACTTTATTTCTTAAACATTTTTTATGGTAATGCACTAGGCCTGTGCGCCCTCTGAGTATAAAGCAGTGATGCTTCCCATCTCAAATGATAAAGTTAAACGTGTGTGGGGGAGATGGGTCCAGTAGCTGGGGTAGAGAATAAGGAGCAGATGACCCATTTCAAAATAAAACCAATCCTACAGGGATCAATATGAAAGGCCCATCTCAATTCACCTATATTTCAACAGGTTCTCTGCAAACTAGGCCAAACAATGAGGTTTGCATGGAACGTCAATCTCCGTTCACCGAAATGATAGTAACTTGCCAGCAATTGAGGTGGAAATATTAAACAGGGAACAAAAATTCAATTTCCATATCTAAACTGTCATGTTCTCAGTTAATGAGGGTCCAGTAAAGTTAAATGGAGCTTCCCTAACCCTCAGGAACCATTTAAAGCACATTGTACCCTTAGGCTTTATGCACACTAACCTTTTTTTTAATAAGAGCAAAACTCGCTGGATGCAAAACACCAATAATAGCGTCTTTGTGCCTTAGTAGCATTTTACAGAACATGAAGAAAAAAAAAAAAGACAAACTGTTAGAAGCATTTCAGTAACATTTAGAAGTTTTTTTTTCTGCTGGGAAAATGCTCCCAAAAACATTTTTTTTCTGCTCCTAAATGCTGAAGCCTGAAAAACGCTTCTAGCATAAACATTGGTGCATGGACACATAGGATGACACTATTAGCTTCTAGGAGCTTTCACTGTACTCATCTGAAAGGTTTCCCTTAACTTTCAGTCAATGCAACAGGAAGGACAGGGGAAACGCCCCAATTCCACGCCCCATGCTTTTCAAAACAAAAAAGACATGGCTGTAGTTGGGCTATTACTGTGCGTGATAATCTAGTCAACCCTAGGACTCCATGCACACTGGGCATTTATAATAATGCTGGTAATGTCAGCTGTGTAAAATTACGTTAAAAAAGTGAGCATTTGCATTTATGCACGTTTTCGCTTTTTTTTTCCAAAAGAAAAAAAAAATTAAATTAAATGGTTTGGTTTTTTTTTTGCTCAAAAAAACATCCAAAAACGCCGGTTTGCTGCGATTTACCAAGTTAGAGCATTTGCGCAGCTAAATAACTCCTCTAGAAACCCACTAGTTCTGGGTTTTTTTCATCCAAAAACCGTTGATTACAGTCTGTGTGTGCATGAACACATAGGATAACATGCTGGGGGGTTTACTGGCTGTAGAAAAAAATGTCAAATGCGAAAAACAGCCGCTGTAAATATGTCCAGTGTGCATGAGGACAAATAGTTATTTAACGCATGTATTAAACCCAAAAATGTAAAATATTGCAGTTTACCAATTATTAAATGTGGTGGCTGCATTAGTATTCTTTTTAAGCATTTATCCCTCAGTTTTCATCTGCTAATCTAGCAAGTAACACGCCTCCTATATTTGAGTGCCCAAACTCTGTATGAACGAGCACGAGGCACAGAAAACAGCAGCATCTTCAATCTGGTGGGGGAGTGTTAAATATACTAGCAGATTTAGACACACTAAACAAATTGAAGCCAAACGCCAGCTAATATTTTATAAGCGGTTACAGCAGTTTTTTTTTTTCTTTTGGGTTTTACATAAATAAAAGGCTGACCATTGTAATCACCCCAGACAGTGATAAATTGTTTGTCTCATCCCTGAAAACTGATACATTTACAGGAGAGCGTGTTGAAAAAACACTGTCTGATCACCAAATTAAAATAGAAAGCCTACAAAAGAACTAATGCAGGCATCACGTGTAAGAATTGGTAAGCTTCAATATAATACATTTTTGCTCTCGAGTTTCATACTGCTTTAATTCAAAGTAAAAGCCCAACTGCAGCCCAAACTTTTTTTTCTGATAGGGAACGTCTATACAGTTTTAAACCTTGTGTTTAGTCGAGAATTTTCCTATTGGCAAGGCAAATTGAGGGGAAACTTTCCCATGCTTTACTTGTGGTCTAGATCATATTTTAACCTCTTCTCACCCACAGAACACATATATGCAGTGGGCTTCAATGTATATGTCGACAGCAGTCTGAGGTTGTGTGCATTCAACACACTGACCAAGCTGTCTGCAATGGGCAAGCGTGGCAGGAGAGCACAATACTGGGGTATGTAGAATGAAGAGCAGCAGAGGTTTCCTCAAGCATGCTGATCCTTACCCACCCTTTTCTCTCATCCACCCCATATGATGTCACAAGCATCTGGGATGGACAGGAGGGGAAGACTGGCTGGGATCGGCACAGGATAATGAAGTATGGTGTTTCTTCCTTTGCAATTTAAACTGAACAGATGATGAAAACATGCATAAGTAGAGCTTAAAGTTGAACTATACTCACTTTCAGTCCAGCAATGTGGCATCTGGGAGCTCCCTGCTGGCATCTTCGGGCAGCCAGCTTTTGGACTTCAATAGCCATCCTCTTTCATTGGCTGGGCCATGATGATGTCACTCCCAGGCATGCGTGGGAGTTCTGTAGGTTTCAGATCACGGTGCAGGAGCACATAGGTAGAAATGTAACTTTAATGCAGAAGAGACAAAAGCATTTCTCTTCTGCACTAAAAATCCTGTCTTTTTGTCCATTTTTAAGCATAAAGTTCAACTTTAATTTTGGTGAAAATTGAGCGCCATAAGGATCAGTAGAGCCAGAAAATAAATGGCAACCGAAATCATGTTTCAATCTGAAATTTGCCCATAAAAAGATAGGCCTGGTCCTGCTCCCTCCCACATTCCCACTGCTTCTAAACAGACCAACTGAATTTTCAGTTTATATCTGCTAAATACATTCAGTACACATCAAAACAAAACATGATCAAAGCCTTCACTTCTTTCCCTTTCTTTAAGCGGAACTACACTCATCAATTCAAAGGTTTCCCAAAACAGTTATATTCAAAACATGCTGTGAATGAGAACGGTCTTCACTGATTCTAGTCTCATCCAAACTGTCAAACCATCAAATGGCTGGTGTCATAACTGAGCACTTGTAACAAAATGGCAGCTGCAGGTCAATCAGTGGCCAAAATGGCAGCTTCCTTGACTGTAAAGGTTTAGTTCTGTTTTAAAGTAGCAACAGTAGAAAAGCCTTTCTCCATCCAGCAATGCGCACCCTGTTGAAGCAGTGGTATCTCTGCTGGACTCGCATACTCCTTGCTGAGTCAGAGATAAAGCTTTCCCAAGATGTACTTTACCTAAATTACCCAAATGTATAATTCTATTCACACAAGCCACATAAGGAACATCTACAGGTAGGGTGTGTTGGTGTATGTGTGTGTGAGATTTCTATTTTATTAGTAGAGCAATTTAGAAAAAAAAAAAGGCAACAAACTTGTCAGCAATTGGCTACAAGATTTGGTCTTTCTTCAAATACATCTGATTATCTGGCATCCAAGACAAGTAAGTCCAAAATATATGAAACTTTTTTTTTACCCTAAAGGGTTTGTTACTCAAACATGTCATATTCCCGATGTGTCTGCTGTACCATGTACGTGTAATAAAAAGTATCCTATTCTCTTTGTATGACTTCTTTTGTGTGAAATACCTGATCATCCTGCCAGTCCCTCTGCCTTCACATTTCAAACTAACCACGCTAGGCATGAGACCACATTCATCCCAGCATGGTCAGTTGTCTGGCTACGCTGAGAGAAAAGCCTGCCTGTCCTCCAATGGCCAAGACTTGTGCTGGCACTCCCCTGCACAGTTCTTCACTGGGAAGATTTGTGTACTTCTCTCCTTGGCTCTTGCAGATACCCCCCCTCCTGCAGTCTCTACGGCTACCTCTCCAAGTCCCTTATGCAGCTGAGCACAGAGGTCCTGTGATCACTTAAAATATATATATATATATATATATATATATATATATATATATATATATATATATATATATATATATATATATATACATACATACACACACACACACACACAAATGTTTTACCTTTTCTTTCTAAAAGGGTTGGTGTAACAAGGGTTCACACATACTTTAATTCCACAACCGCATTACTTTTGAAGTAACCAAATCCTTCATGACACACACCAGTGGTAACAAACCATTATATACTTTATCAGCTGGGTGCACAAAGAAAAGTGGACCACATGTTACGTGCATATCTGAACTTTTGAGAAAGTCAAGAAATTATCCTTGCCTCCATAACTGCAGCCTCTACCCTTCCCACCATGGCTGATAAGGAGGCAATCCCTTTGCTGCCTCAACAGGGCAGAAAAGTGAACACTGAACATGTGTGTAATGACTGATCGGTACATGCTCCCCTACCTCTATACGGCCTACCACCAGATTTTTTTTATTTATTTAATCTTAAAGGATACGTTCACCTTTCATAACATGTTATGATCAGACCGGAGCGCCACAGTAGTTTATTGGATCTTCCTGTCAGTATACCTGCTTGCTAGTACATCCCATACAGGCAAGCAGATATACTGACAGACCTACAGGGGACCTGCTTGGCATCAGCGATCCACTGATCCCTGGTGCAATGCTTTACAGACCCCTGAAACAACCAAAAAAAAAATGTGCATTTATTATTTTTTTTATAAAAAGGAGAACATCCATCTAAAAAACAAGAAAGCATATAGCCTTTTCAATTTTTTTTTTCTTTAACATATACATGTTCAAAAAACTTTGTTTGCATATTATTGTTAGGTGAATTCAAAACCTTGTCTCCAGTAACACTTTACACATCAATACACAGTTGCTTTCTGCTTTGAGATGCTAAATAATGGCTATGCTTTAAAACTCCTCACAACAAAAGCCTGGGAGTCATCCGAATTACTTAGTATTCATGCACATTTGGCTCAGTCATATTGCGCATTTTTTGTACAGGCATTCAGGAGCATTTGGCATTTATTCTGCCTGAAAACCACTCTCAAAAATACAAATCAAAAGGGTTTTTTCTTCTGCCTCTAAATGTTGAGCTTAATATTTGCCTTTAAATGTCCTAATGTGCATGGACACATATGATAACATTGAGTTGCTTCTATACTAAACTCCTGTAAAAGCAGCCATTTCTAATCCCAGTGAGCACAGATCCTTATAATGCAATCTTTGTGTGGTCAATATCTTATCTCAGTCATTAAAGTGGTTGTAAAGGCTCAAGGTTTTTTACCATCATGCATTATATGCGTGAAGGTAAAAGTCCTTCTGTGTGCTGTCCCCCCCCCCCCCCCAATACTCACCTGAGACCCCTCTCTCAATCCTGTCCCAGGGTCTCTCCTCTCTGGCTGAGGCAGCAGCAGTAGCCAATGGCACCCACTGCTGTCAATCACTACCACTGAGCCCAGGAGGAGAGAATGCTGTGCAGGGCTGAACTGCAGCTCTATGGGTTTGGAAGCAAGCACGCAACAGTGACACCATAGCAAGCAGCTTGCTAATGGGGGCACTGGTTAAAGTGAAAGGAGCCAGTAGCACCGGCAGGATACAAAGTTTACCTTTTGTAATTTTAGGGTGGAACATGCATTATGCTACTATAAAGCACCTGCCTGCACCAGTGCCAATCCCCAAACAGTCACATCATTCATTCACAGTGATCTCTGAATGAATGAACTACAAGTGCCATTTGTCACCATGACAGACAGCTTGTAGTTCTCAATGGACTGTGAGGGGGGCTGATGAGCGCTCTTGTAGTTCATTGATACTTCCCGCACGTCAGTAACTCTGCCCATATGGGAGGTAGGGCCAGACAACTCTACAGGGTGTTTGCAGGAGCATGACATTGCACCCGCAATTCAATGATCGTGGATGCAATGTTTTGAAGGCTGTAGTGTACAAAATAATAAATGCACTTTATTTACCTGCAAAAACTGTAGCTGCTTTTACATACCAGCCACTCACCTGTCCCTTGATCCAGCGGTGTATTCACACCAGCCAGGTTCACGGGCTGTCCTTTCCCCAGCATTGGAAGTGTGCACACCCGGCTGCAACACCTTGCGGACAACTTCCGCTTCCGATTGCCTAGGCAGTCAAAGTGGGAGTGGGTACTTGTCAAAATCAGGTACCCGCTCCCCAAAGGTGCCAATTGTTCACAGAGTGGTGGACCAGTCCTTAGAGTGAAACTTCCCCTTTTGGTTGGAGCTTTGCTTTAAGTCCAAGCAGGGCTATGGCCCCTGCATCGGTCTTGATGACTTGAAAGGACCTCAGACTGAAAGTTCAGGGAAGAAAAGGCTATCTTGGGATTATTCTGTTGGTGAAAAGGAGCCTCTGGGGGGTGGAGAATCAGTTAAAGCCAGTCATACATTGGCTGAAATTTGGCCAGTTCAGCAGGGACCGGACGAATATTGAACCATGTATAGGCAACTGTGCTGAACACAGCAAGGAGGACTTGTCTATGGGCTGCCTACATAATACCACTTTTCCCAGTCCACTACACAGAAATGAGCAGGTAATCCTTGCAAGCTGTTGCCTGCACAGGGCTTCGGTCTTCAGAGCAGTGTGGCAGGGGGGGCAGTGTTATGCACATTCTATCACATCACACAGCTATCCCTTTTTATATCTTAAAAAAAAAAATAAAAAAAAACACTAAAAAAACAAAAATAAAGCTTTATTTGAAGTATAGTGTAACAATTTTTTCATTTCACTGCTCAACTGCTCTTCTGTGCAGTGACATGAGACTGAGCAGAGTGGTGCAATATTATGCAAACATGTTGCATATCGCAGAGTTCTGAGACACAGTGTGAAGCTGGCAACTGAAATTCAGCTGGTACAGCAGAGACCAGACAAATTTTTGCTACATGTATGGGCTAGTTGGTTGTACACATGTCAATCTATTGATCAACTTGTGTACAAATAGTCTTGTCAGGTTTTTCCCCAAATGATCGGTGCCGCTGGTTATACCTGGCAACCCTGATCATTGTATTCCGCTGGCAAGGAAGGCTCCCTGCCGGCAAAATGCAATAGCTCAGTGAAAGGATTCCCCTATCCGCAAGGGCTGAACAAAAATATAAATCATGTATGGTTTGCATTCTGGTCTGAACATGAATCGTGGAAAACTACTGCAGTGTCATTGCAATTACCTGCGTTTTACCATTCAGAAAAGCTCAGGTAACTGTACATAGTGTGAGTGGGCCCTTAATTCCCTTATTCAATGTTAAGTACATTGGGGGTTTTTTTTTTTTTTTTTTAAACGGTTTAAAAAATGCTTAACGTAAAAACTGCAAAGAAATAACTAATTTGCGCTCACTAACTCTACTCAATATTCCCTTAAAGAAAACCAGGTTGCCAGCTACAGAACATGGCCCTTCTGGTCCAAGGAAAGCTAAGTACTCCTTTGCATTAACCCTTTTGCTGCCAAGGACGTAGAGGACATCCAAACAGGACCGCTTCCAACCGACCAGCTCAATAAGACTTACGTATTCTGGATTTCCTTCTGCGACAAGCTCATGAGTGCTTCAGTGAACACAGACTTACCTTATAACAAAAGGGTCCTCTAGACTCTTCTGATTAAAAGAATAGCTGGGATCAGCAGCTCCTGTGCTTGCAGCTCTCTCTCCACTTCACTGTGTTGTCAAATCACTCTAGATTTTCTGTGCCCTCTGATCCATACTGCTCTCCCCACCTGTTAGCAAGTGCCAGTACACAGCCTGGTGAATCGATCTATTCAGGATGGAGAGCAGGGAGGTCAGTAAGTATGCCAATCGCCTGAATGAACATTAGAGAGTGCTCTGGCGTTCATTCATAACTTAAAGCCGATCTCCAGGTTTCCTGCAAATGCAAAAAGGATTGCTTTTCCTGGACTCTTTGGTATTTGTTCTAGTTGCACAAACTCATGTGGATGTACAACTGTGCTCAAAAGTTTGCATACCCTGGCAAGAAATCATGACATTTTGGTACTGATATCGACCATATGACTGATCATGCCAAAAAACTGTCTTTAATTTAACCTCTTGGCACGGAGAGTATGCATATATGCAGCCTCTTGGCAGGTGGGCCTTGACACCCAGAGGCCACATAAACGCGTACCCAAAGAAAAACAGAACTGCGTGGAGAGCGTGCACTGTGCGCGCCCGCGGCACATTTACCAACGCCAAATGGAAAAATTTCTGATATGACCACTGCGACAGCCAATCACGGTAGTCACAATCATACCCTGCCTCCCAACATCAGAAAGCCCTTAAAGGGCCGGGAGGCACCAACGTTAACCGCTTCCCAACCGTAGTATAGCAGGAATACTGCTACAGGGCGGTACGGGTGGGCAAAATCACGTATATATACGTGATTTTTTTTTATCTCCGGGTAGAGGGCATGCATGCCCTACCCGCGCGGCCAATTACGGGTCCCGGCCAGTGATTACTCACCAGTGCCCGGTGATTGCCGAGCATCTCCGTCGGGGAGGAAAACTGTAAAAAAAAAACAGTTCTCCCTGTCACCTCATGCACACTGCTTTGGATGGCTGTGCAGTGTGCTTACAGTGAAGCACACAGACAGCACATAGTGAAACAAAACAGCACACAGCCAACCCCTTCCTGCCCAGTGTCAGCGCTTTTTTTTTTTTAGCACTGATCACTGTATTGGTGTCACTGGGGATGTCAGTGACACCATGTCAGTTCCCGCCAGTGTCAGAATGCCCGCTGCAGTCTCGCTATAAGCGTGTGTGTGTCCATCCATTCATAAACGCAATAGCTTTCACGTAAACCAATTACCGTATTTTTCACAGTAGGCACCCGGTTGTGAAACCACAAGCTGTCACAGCCGGGTGCCCACACTGAAGATGGCGGTGCGAGGGAGAGAAGACGTCCGATGGAAGCAGGACACCGCTGGACCGAGGAACAGGTAAGACAGAGGAGTGGGTTCTTCTTCACAGTAGAGCCGAGCGGCCGGCCCGGTATTCTAACAGAGTGGTGGGAATACCGGGCCAGCCGCTCCATATGACGCAGACATTTCCCCCCATTTTTTTGGGGGGGAAAAAAGTGCGTCTTATGGAGCAACAAATACGTTAATTTACACGTATTGGGATTTTTGTATAAGACATGTAGCAGAATACATTTAGGCCTAAATTTATGACGAAATTCGATTTTTTACTGGACATGTTTAATAGCAAAAAGTAAAAAAACATTTATCTCAAAATTGTCTTTTTTTCTTATAGCGCAAAAAATAAAAATGCACAGGCGATCAAATGCCACTGAAAGAACGCTCAAATCGTGTGTGGGGGGGGGAGGGGGAGACGTAAATTTCATTACGGTGCAGTGTTGCATGACCATGCAACTGTCACTTAAAGTAACGCAGCAGCGCAACGCAAAAAAATGGACTGGTCAGAAAGGGGGGTAAATCCTTTGGAGGGCAAGTGGTTAACGATAGTTATCATATGAAGATGTTTATTATCACAGTTGTTTGGCTCCTTTTTAAATCATAAATAACAAATCGCCTAAACGGCCATGATCAAAAGTTTCCATACACGGGAATCTTTGGTCTTGGAATAGACACACAAGTTGACACACACGGGTTAAAATGGCAATTAAAGGTTCATTTCCCACACGTGGCTTTTAAAATTGCAATTAGTGTCTGTGTTTAAATAGTCAATGAGTTTGTTAGCTCTTGCGTGGATGAACTGACTAGGCTAGATACTGAGCCACGTGGAGCAGAAAAGAACTGTCAAAAAACCTGCGTAACAAGGTAATGGAACCTTATAAAGATGGAAATGATTAGAAAATACCCAAAGCCTTGAATATGCCAGTCAGTGCTGTTCAATCATTTAAGTAAAAAATTTGGAATTTTTTTTGCTTTTGCTTATTGTTCCAATTTTAGGCCTCATGCACACTTAAGCTCAAAAACACCGCTTTTATGGGCATTTGAGCTTTTTTATTGCCTCTAACTCCATTCCATGTCAACCTGTGTAGCTGTGCACACTATAGGAATTTACCAGCAGCAAAAAAAAAAAAAAAAAATAAAAAAAAAAAGGACTACATATAAAGGTTATCTACAAATTACTCAGCAACAACTTTTTGATCCCTGCAGTTGCAATAATGAATGGCAGTGCACATCTTCTAATCCTTTATGCCAGTGGTTCCCAACCTCAATTCTCATGAATCCCCCAACAAGTCATGTTTTGAGGATTTCCTTTACCTTACACAGGTGCTTTAAATATTTAGAACAGCTATTTTTTAGCTAAAGAAAATTCCCAAAACGTGACCTATTGGGGGTAACTGAGGTTGGAAACCCATTGCCCTATGGCAAACTTTTCAGTATGAAGGCCACACGGTACATTTTACAAATATACATGGGCCGAAATTTTTTTTTTCTATAATTAGGAGTTTCATCAGAGTTTCCCCTTGTATCAGGGTCCAAATTAAAGTTCCCCCTTACATCAGGGTCCCCATCAGAGTGCCCTCTTACATCCGTTTCCAACAGAGTCCCCCTTAAATCAGGTTTCCCATCAGAATGCCCCCCCATCAGGGTCTGCATAGGATTCCCTCTTTCATCAGATTCCCCCTTATATCAGTGTCCCAATCAGACTCCCCCTTAAATCAGGTTTCCCCATCAGAGTGCCCCTCCACATTAGGGTCTGCATAGGAGTCCCTCTTTCATCAGATTCCCCCTTATATCAGGGTCCCAATCAGAGACCCCCTTACATCAGTCCCCCATAAATTAAGATCCCAATTAGAGTACCCCACCCTCCTTTCACATCAGGGTCCCCATAGAATATCCTCATATTGGAGAATCCCCCTAAAATCATAATCCTTATCAGACTCCCCCTTAAATCAGGTTTCCCATCAGAATGCCCCTCCACATCAGGGTCTGCATAGGAGTCCCTCTTTCATCACATTCCCCCTTATATCAGGGTCCCAGAGTCCCCTTAAATTAAGATCCCAATCAGAGTACCCCACCCTTCTTTCACATCAGGGTCTCCATAGCATATCCTTATATTGGAGTCTCCCCCTAAAATCATAATCCTTATCAGAGTCCCCCTTACATCAGATCTAAGCAGAGACCATGGGCTGCCTTTACTGACCTGAAACCTTACTATGCACTTGTTGAGGATATGCCACTGGCTGCGGGCTGGATATAATACTGCTGTGTGTCAGATCTGGCCCATGGGCCGTATTTTATAGGTCCCTACCCTATACGAATAGCACAAAAATTTTGCAGAGTGAAAGAACAAAACACCTTCCATGTACCAAAGCAAAATTAAGAAAAAGCTTCATTTTCCATGTGTGTATTGGCAGACTTGTTACTGAAAATATAACAGCTGGTGGCATGACCAGTGCAAAGTGCTATGTTGATGCATTGGGGGGAAAAAAAAAAAGAAAAATGATTCACACAAATGACTGGCTTGACAAATACTAATGTTAACATATGTACTACCATTACCAGTATTAGCAGCCAAACCCCAGCACAACCTCCTTAGTCACCGAGTGACTGCAGCTTGTCTGTAACATGTGAAGCCAGCAAGTGATGAAATCTAAGCTAACAGAAGGAACTTTGCCAAGAAAAGGGCCTGAAAACGAGAAACGTAACAGAAGAATATAAATATCCCGGCCATAAGCCACAGCCTAACCTTGCTTACTGACACTGATGACAGACACAAAAGGCTCCATTCTCCGAGCGCTGAATGATGAGGACAACCTTTATTTTAGCCATTTACGAGATTTTTACAAAAAAAAAAGAGAAATGACTTTTGGGAAATGAGGATCCTTTGAGTTAGTGTGAACACAGGGTGTCAGTAGCAGGCCTATAGTGGGTACATGCAGCAGATTGCCGGTCACAGCTCTCCACATGTCACATACAGGCCATCACACACGTGTGCTGAGTTTAAAGGAACACATTCTACGGACAGGATGAGCTAGAAGCCATGCTAGCCTTCCCCTGCTGGTGTGCAGGCCACATGTGACTGGACCTGGTGTAGGCTCTGCTGGCTCATGATCCCTGTTCTAGAAAGGGAACAAAGTGCACGGTGCAGGCAGGTCATTGTGCCCCCGGTGGATGGGATGAATGAGAGGCACAGACCCCCCACCCCCAACTAGTCTCACCCTTCCACCAGTGACGTCACGTGGCAGGAGCTCCCCCTTCCCCCACAATGCAGGTGAATGTCACCCTGTGGGGGGTGGGGTGGACAGTGGCCCTCTCTCCTGTCTGACATACTATAGCCGGTAGGTACAGTTTACACGTGCGGGGACACACTGGGCACATATGATGTCAGGGCAGACGTGTGATGTCATTCATTCACCGGCAGCCATCAGACTGGGTTCTGCCATACGTGGCACAGCCACCCTCTGCTCTTCACACAACGCCCCCCTCCCCGAGCACCACTCTCACCCCACTGCTTATCAGGGCAGCGACTTATGCCGACAAGCACGGGGCTAGGCTGCCGGGGTGGGGGAGGGAGGGCCTGGGTGACAGAGCACAGCTAGCCGGCCAAAGGAGCACACGTATCATGCCGGACCGGGTACACAGGCCTCCGTGGAGCACGCGGATGAAAGCCAGGCACCGGGGAAACCGGGTACAGTAGAGGATGGTGTCGGATTGACAGCCGGGCCGCGCCGAATCTCACCTGCTCTCCTTAGTCCGCGCAGCCGGGCGCAGCCGCACCAGCCAGATAGCCCATTTCCGGATCCCGGCGCCGCACTGCGCAAGCGCACATCCCAAACACGTGACGAAGGAGAGCGGAAAAGGTTGAGCCTCGCTAAGAGCTGCGTCGGCTTCCACGCTGATGTCACGTGGTGAGCTGTGCAACCGGCGAGTGCAGAAGATGGGCGGGGCTAGGGTCATGTGAACTTCTATAGGGCTGTGCGGGAGGATGGAATGCGAACGGTTGTGGGTGTTGTTATACTGCTCTATGTAATAACGTCTATGAGGGCGGCCAGACCATGCTGTTAGTAGGAAGACCGTTAGTTTGTTAGGAGACACATATTAAAGCTACACATGCCGGTTTTAAGGCCTGCCTAGTGAGCTGGACTACGTGTGCACATTTCCTGTGCTGTGTAATGCTAGTAGATTAGTGAGTCACTACTGAAGGCACGAGGTCCCTGGGCTGGTTCTATATGCAGGGGACAGGGAGTGGGCTATACAACGCAGCCCCAGACCAAGGAACCCTTTATTCAGAGCTTGGTCGTGGAAAGCCAGGGCTCGATTGCAAGATTGACATTTGCAACCCTGGTAGTTCCGTCACTAGTGTCAGTAGATTTTTATTTTATTCTCTACAATTTTATTATTTTTTAACATTTGGGGGCATTGGGAAGAGGAAAAGGAAGGAGGAGGAGACAGAGAGAAAAGGAAAGAGATAAAAAGAAAGCAAAGGAAGGGGAGAAAGAGAGAGGGGAAGGAAGGAAAAAGAATTAAAGGAGGAAGGAAGGGGAGACAGAGAAAGAAGGAAGGAAATAGAAGACAGAGAGAAAGAAGATGGAGAAAGAAAGAGAATTAGAGGGAGAAGGAAGGGGAGAGAGAAAGAAAAGACAGAGAATTAGAGAATGAAGGAAAGAAAGAGAAATAGAGAGAGAGAAAGAAGGAAAACAAGAAAAAAGACAGAGAGAAAGATAGCAAAATAGAGAAAGAAATACAGAGAAAAGGAAACAGAAAGAGAAGGAAGAGAGAGAGAACAGGAAAAAGAGAGAAAGAAGGAAGGAAAGAGAAAAAGAAAGAGAAGACAAAGAGAGAAAGAAGGAAGGAAAGAAAGAGAATTAGAGAAGGAAGGAGAGAAACGGAGAAAGAGAGAGAAGAAACAAAACACACAGAGAAAGAAAGAGAATTAAAGAAAGAAGGAAGGGGAGGGAGAGAAAAAAGAATGAGAAGGGAGGAAGGGGAGACAGATAGAAAAGGAAGGAAGGGGAGACAGAGAAGGAAAGAAAGAGAAGACAGAGAGAAAGAGAAGGAAGGAAAGCGAGAAAGGAAGAGAAGGAAGGGGAGAGAGAGAAAAAAAAAGAGA
Organism: Staurois parvus; assembly: GCF_062004578.1. Taxonomy (NCBI): domain Eukaryota; kingdom Metazoa; phylum Chordata; class Amphibia; order Anura; family Ranidae; genus Staurois; species Staurois parvus. The sequence continues at coordinate 7,878,793 of NW_028318022.1, read as the reverse complement.
ATTAGAGAAGTGGAAAGAGAGAAAGAAAGGAATAGAGAACAAAGGAGAGAGAAGACAGAGAGAAATAGAGAAAGAAAGATGGAGAGAAAAGGAAAAAGAAAGAGAAAGAAGGAAGGAAAGTGAGAGAGAGAAAGAAAGAAAGAAGACAGAGAAAGAGATAAGACACAAGACTGCTGGGGAATGTGGGTGGGGCAGACACAGGAGGAGAGGGGGAGGAGGAGGGGCAGAACCAGCCTTCTCCTCTCTCATCTGAGGTGGTGGGGGAGCTGTTAGCACTGGGGACAGTCTATCCTGACAGATCCCCCACAGCAGCTGCCCTGGCCACTGGGGGGAGAATACAGGAGCCCATGGCAGCTGGAGATGACGGGGAACATACAGGAGCCCACTGCAGCATAAGATGATAGGAGGGGCAGCCGAGCTGCACATAGAGAAAACGGACCATGCAACTCTCTCCTGCCTCCAGCAAGCCGAGAAGCAGGCATTTAGTGGTGGCAGCAGAGATAGACATGGACCGGTCCCTTTATGTGCTGCCTGGCCGACCCTCCTGTCCAGGTGGCTCTGACCCACTGGGCAAATGCCCGGTGTGCCCTATGGCCAGTCCAGGCCTGATACCCTGGTTACAAGGTGTGGGGTAATACTGAGCTGCTCCACATTATACTGAATGTAATGAGAGTGGGCTGTTTTACATTACATGGTGTGGGAAAAGAGTGGGATACTTCATATTACACTATGTGGGATAAGAGTGGGCTATGTCACATTACACTGTGTGAGATAAGAGCGGGCTACTTCATGTTACACAGTGTGAGATAGGAGCAGGTTACTTCATATTACAGTGTATGGAAAAAGAGCAGGCTACTTAACATTACACTGTGTGGGATAAGAGTGGGCTACTTCACATTACACTGTGTGGGATAAGACTGGGCTACTTCACATTACACTGTGTGGGATCAGAGCGGGCTACTTCACATTACACTGTGTGGGATCAGAGCGGGCTACTTCACATTACACTATGTGGGATAAGAGTGGGCTACTTCACATTACACTGTGTGGGATAAGAGTGGGCTACTTCACATTACACTATGTGGGATAAGACTGGGCTACTTCACATTACACTGTGTGGGATAAGAGCGGGCTACTTCACATTACACTGTGTAGGATCAGAGAGGGCTACTCCATGTTACACGGTGTGTGATAAGAGCAGGCTATCCAATGTTATAATGTGTGGGTAACAGTGGGCTACTTCACATTACACTGTGTGGGATCAGAGCGGGCTACTTCACATTACATTGTGTGGGTTCAGAGCAGGCTTCTTCACATTACACTGTGTGGAATAAGAGCGGGCTACTTCACATTACACTGTGTGGGATAAGAGCGGGCTACTTCACATTACACAGTGTGGGATAAGACTGGGCTACTTCACATTACACAGTGTGGGATAAGAGCGGGCTACTTCACATTACACTGTGTGAGATCAGAGAGGGCTACTCCATGTTACACTGTGTGGGATAAGAGCGGGCTACTTCACATTACACTGTGTGGGATAAGAGCGGGCTACTTCACATTACACTGTGTGGGATCAGAGAGGGCTACTCCATGTTACACTGTGTGGGATAAGAGCGGGCTACTTCACATTACAGTATGTGGGATAAGAGCAGGCTACTTCACATTACACTATGTGGGATAAGAGTGGGCTACTTCACATTACACTGTGTGGGATAAGAGTGGGCTACTTCACATTACACTATGTGGGATAAGACTGGGCTACTTCACATTACACTGTGTGGGATAAGAGCAGGCTACTTTACATTACACTGTGTGGGATCAGAGAGGGCTACTCCATGTTACACTGTGTGGGATAAGAGCGGGCTACTTCACATTACACTGTGTGGGATAAGAGCGGGCTACTTCACATTACACTGTGTGGGATCAGAGAGGGCTACTCCATGTTACACTGTGTGGGATAAGAGCGGGCTACTTCACATTACACTGTGTGGGATAAGAGCGGGCTACTTCACATTACACTGTGTGGGATCAGAGAGGGCTACTCCATGTTACACTGTGTGGGATAAGAGCGGGCTACTTCACATTACAGTATGTGGGATAAGAGCGGGCTACTTCACATTACACTATGTGGGATAAGAGTGGGCTACTTCACATTACACTGTGTGGGATAAGAGTGGGCTACTTCACATTACACTATGGGGGATAAGACTGGGCTACTTCACATTACACTGTGTGGGATAAGAGCAGGCTACTTCACATTACACTGTGTGGGATCAGAGAGGGCTACTCCATGTTACACTGTGTGGGATAAGAGCGGGCTACTTCACATTACACTGTGTGGGATAAGAGCGGGCTACTTCACATTACACTGTGTGGGATAAGAGCGGGCTACTTCACATTACACTGTGTGGGATCAGAGAGGGCTACTCCATGTTACACTGTGTGGGATAAGAGCGGGCTACTTCACATTACACTGTGTGGGATCAGAGAGGGCTACTCCATGTTACACTGTGTGGGATAAGAGCGGGCTACTTCACATTACAGTATGTGGGATAAGAGCGGGCTACTTCACATTACACTATGTGGGATAAGACTGGGCTACTTCACATTACACTGTGTGGGATAAGAGCAGGCTACTTCACATTACACTGTGTGGGATCAGAGAGGGCTACTCCATGTTACACAGTGTGTGATAAGAGCAGGCTATCCAATGTTATAATGTGTGGGTAACAGTGGGCTACTTCACATTACACTGTGTGGGATCAGAGCGGGCTACTTCACATTACATTGTGTGGGTTCAGAGCAGGCTACTTCACATTACACTGTGTGGAATAAGAGCGTGCTTCTTCACATTACACTGTGTGGGATTAGAGAGGGCTACATTACATTACACAGTGTGGGATAAGAGCGGGCTACTTCACATTACACTGTGTGGGATAAGAGTGGGCTACTTCACATTTGTCAGGAATGGGCTCACCTGCCGTGTGGGCTGCAGTACCGGTGCTTGCCAGCGGGTATGTCAGGAATGGGCTCACCTGCCGTGTGGGCTGTAGTACCGGTGCTTGCCAGTGGGTGCTTTCAGCAGCCAGGATCTCACTCCTGCAATCAAGCCATCACCTGAGGCTGATTGCAGGAGGTATATTTAAGCAGCACCAGGTGTGCAATCAGTCCCTTGGTGTTTTCCTATGTGCCCTCTTGTCCTGACTCTGAGTCTGCTAGAACTCCGCCTGCGCCGGCTATTCCTGACCATTCTCCTGCCTGCTCCTTTTGTACCTTGTCTGCCCGATTGTTCCTGACCCGGCCTGCCTGACCACTCCACCTCTCCAGCCCTGACTACAATTGTACATATCTATTATTAGTTGGAGGTTTGGTTTTTGGTTGCATGTGCGTTTGTATATTTGTGCTCCTAATAAATTTTATTATTATTTCATAATTTCTGAAGCCTGCTGTTCCCTGTGTCAGTCCACACATCTCTGGTCATACCTGGATTCCTGACAACATTACACTGTGTGGGATCAGAGCGGGCTTCTTCACATTACACTGTGTGGGATAAGAACGGGCTACTTCACATTACACTGTGTGGGATTGGAGCCAGCAGTGTATTTAGATTTTGTGCTGCCCTAGGGAACACAAACATTTTGCTCCCCCCCAATGAGAAAGCGAGAGAGTTCAATATATGAATTATCTCTCCCTTTCTCACTCTCTCTCCCTCCTTTCTCTTTCTCCCCCTCTCTCTGTCTCTTCCCTCTCTCTCTTCCCCCCCTCTCTCTCTCCCTCTTCCCCCCTCTCTCTTCACTCTCTCCATTCCTCCCTCTCTTTCCCCTCACGCTTCCCTCTCTCTCTTCCCTCCCCCTCTCTCTTCCCCCTCTCTTCTCTCTCTCTCTCTCTCTCTCTCTCCTCTCCTCTCTCTCTTCCCCCCTCCCCCCTCTTCCTCAGATCTTACCACTCACACACTCACCCACCCCCCTCTGCATGGGCAGCTGATTTCCAGGCAGCAGGAAGGGGGGGGGGAGGTGTGTGCAGTCCCATACAATCTGTCAGTGTGCAATGTACTGGATGGATGACAGGAGGGAGAGCCCACAGAAGACAACACAGCTCACCTCCTCCGGGCTCTTTCGTCTCCGACACTTCTCTCTCTGCTCCAGGCTGTCCCCTTGTCCCTGGCTCGTCTGCTGCTGGAGAGAGAGGTACACGACCGTCGTTCTGCAACTGCCCTCCCCCATGCCCCACCACATTGATCTTCCTGCTGTCCGCTGCTGCTCAAAAGGTCCCTTCTTCCGGGGGGCAGTGGTGCCCCCCTATACATTGCCTCCCTAGGTAAACGCCTTGTTTGCTTCGTGGTAGATATGCACCTGATTGGAGCGGGATACTTTTCATTACACTGTGTGGAATAACAGTGGGCTACTTAACATTACACTGTGTGGGAGAGGAGCGGGCGACTTCACATTACATTGTGTGCAATAAAAGCAGGCTACTTCACATTACACTGTTTGGGATCAGAGTGGGCTACAGCACATTACACTATGGTATAAGAGCGGGCTACTTCACATTACACTGTGTGGGATAAAAGCGGGCTACTCCATGTTACATGGTGTGGGATAAGAGTGAGCTAGTTCACATTACACAGTGTAGGATAAGAGTGGGCTACTCCATGTTACACTGTGTGGGATAAGAGTGGACTACTTCATATTACACTGTGTGGGATCAGAGCGGGCTACTTCACATTACACTGTGTGGGATCAGAGCAGGCTACATTACATTACACTGTGAGGGATAAGAGCGAACTACTTCACATTACACTGCGAGGGATAAGAGCGGACTACTTCACATTACTCTGTGTGGGATAAGAGCGAGCTACTTCACATTGCACTATGGGGATAAGAGCGGGCTACTTCACATTACTCTGTGTGGGATAAGAGCGAGCTACTTCACATTGCACTATGGGGATAAGAGCGGGCTACTTCACGTTACTCTGTGTGGGATAAGAGCAAGCTACTTCATGTTACACTGTGTGGGATAAGAGCGGGCTACTTCACATTACACTGTGTGGGATCAGAGCGGGCTACTTCACATTACACAGTGTGGGATTGGAGCCAGTAGTGTATTTAGATTTTGTGCTGCCCTAGGCAACACAAAAATTTTGCACCCCCCTCCACAATGAGAGAGCAAGAGAGTTCAATATACGATTCTCTCTCTCTCTCTTACCTCTCTCTCTTTCCTGTCTCTTACCTCTCTCTCTTTATTCCCCCCTCTCTCTCTTCTCTCTCTTTCCTCTCTCTCCCTCACTCTTACCTCTCTCTCTTTCCTCTGTCTCTTACCTCTCTCTCTTTATTCCCCCCCTCTCTCTCCCCTCTCTTTCCTCTCTCTCTTTCTCTTCCCTCTCTCTCTCTTTCTTTCCCCTCTCTCTTCCCTCTCTGTCTTACCTTTCTTCTCTCTCTTTCCTCTCTTTCTTCCCTCTCTCTCTCTTCCCCCTCTCTCTCTTTCTCCCCCCTCTCTCTTTCCTCTCTGTCTTCCCCCCCTCTCCCCCCCTCTCTCTTTCCTCTCTGTCTTCCCTCTCTCTCTCTTCCTTCTCTACCTTTCCTCTCTGTCTTCCCTCTCTCTCTCCCCACCTCTCTTTCTTCCCCCTCTCTTTCTTTCCTCTCTGTCTTCTCTCTCTCTTCCCTCTCTCTCTATTTCCTCTCCCCCCTCTTCCTCAGATTATATGGGACCACACACACACTCACCCCCCCTCCTCTACAAGGGCTGCTGATCTCCAGGCAGCAGGAAGGGGGGGGGGGAGGTGTGTGCAGTCCTATAAAATCTGTCAGTGTGCAATGTACTGGATGGATGACAGGAGGGAGAGCCCAGAGAAGACAACATAGCTCACCTCCTCCGGGCTCTTTCCTCTCCAACACTTCTCTCTCTCTGCTCCAGGCTGTCCCCTGGTCCTGGCTCGTCAGCTGCTGGAGGGAGAGGTACACGACCGTCGTTCTGCAACTGCCCTCCCCCACGCCCCACCACATCGATCTTCCTGCTGTCCGCTGCTGCTCAAAAGGTCCCTTCTTCCGGGGGGCAGTGGGGCCCCCCTAAAAATTGCCGCCCTAGGTAAATGCCTTGTTTGCCTTGCGGTAGATATGCACCTGATTGGAGCGGGCTACTTTTCATTACACTGTGTGGGATCAGAGCTAGCTACTTCACATTACATTTTGTGTTTTAAGAGCAGGCTACTTCACATTGCACTGTGTGGGATAAGAGTGGGCTACTTCACATTACACTGTGTGGGATTAGAGAGGGCTACTTCACATTACACTGTGTGAGATAAGAGCGGATTACTTCACATTACACAGTGTGGGATCAGAGCGGACTACTTCACATTACACAGTGTGGGATTGGAGCCAGTAGTGTATTTAGATTTTGTGCTGCCCTAGGCAACACAACATTTTGCACCCCCCCTCTCCCCTCCCCAATAAGAGAGCGAGAGAGTTCAATATATGATTCTCTCCCTCCCTTTCTTTCTCTCTCTCTCTCTCTCTCTATTCCCTCTCTCTCTTCCCTCTCTTTCTATTCCCCCCTCTCTCTTTCCTCTCCCCCCTTTCTCTCTCTCTCTTTCCTCTCTCTCTTCCCTCTCTTTATCTCTTTCGCCCCCTCTCTCTTTCTTCCCCCCTCCCCCTCTCTCTCTCTCTCTCTTTCCTCTCTGTCTTTCCTCTCTCTCACTTCCCTCTCTCTCTCTTCTTTCCTCTCTGTCTTCCCTCTCTCTCTCTTCCCTCACTCTCTCTTTCTCTCTCTCTATTTGCCCCCCCCCTCTTCCTCAGATTATATGGGACCACACACACACTCACCCCATACAATCTGACAGTGTGCAATGTACTGGATGGATGACAGGAGGGAGAGCCTACAGAAGACAGCACAGCTCACCTCCTCCGGGCTCTTTCCTCTCCGACACTTCTCTCCATGCTCCAGGCTATCCCCTGGTTCTGGCTCGTCAGCTGCTGGAGAGAGAGGTACACGACCATCTCTCTGCAACTGCCCTCCCCCACGCCAAACCACAACAATCGTCCTGCTGTCAGCTGCTGCTCAAAAGGTCCCTTCTTTCGGCAGTGCCGCCCCCTAAAAATTGCGCCCTAGGCACCTGATTGGAGCGGGCTACTTTTCATTACACTGTGTGGGATCAGAGCTGGCTACTTCACATTACACTGTGTGTTATAAGAGCAGGCTACTTCACATTACACTGTGTGTTATAAGAGCAGGCTACTTCAGATTACACTGTATGGGATAAGATCGGGCTACTTCACATTACACTGTATGGGATAAGATCGGGCTACTTCACATTACACTGTGTGGGATAAGAGCGGTCTACTTCACATTACACTGTGTGGGATAAGAGCGGGCTACTTCACATTACACTGTGTGGGATCAGAGCGGTCTCCTTCATATTACACTGTGTGGGATAAGAGTGGGCTACTTTACATTACACTGTGTGGGATAAGAGCGGCTACTTCACATTACACTGTGTGGTATCAGAGCGGGTTACTTCACATTACACTGTGTGGGATAAGAGCGGGCTACTTCACATTACACTATGTGGGATAAGAGCGGTCTTCTCTATATTACATGTTGTGGGATCAGAGCGGGCTGCTACACATTACACTGTGTGGGAGAAGAGCGGGCTACTTCACATTTTACTGTGTGGGATCAGAGCGGGCTACTTCACATTACACTGTGTGGGATAAGAGCTGGCTACCTCACATTACACAGTTTGGGATAAGAGCGGTCTCCTTCACATTACACTGTGTGGGATAAGAGCGGGCTACTTTACATTACACTGTGTGGGATAAGAGCGGGCTACTTCACATTACACTGTGTGGTATCAGAGCGGGTTACTTCACATTACACTGTGTGGGATAAGAGCGGGCTACTTCACATTACACTATGTGGGATAAGAGCGGTCTTCTCTATATTACATGTTGTGGGATCAGAGCGGGCTACTACACATTACACTGTGTGGGAGAAGAGCGGGCTACTTCACATTTCACTGTGTGGGATCAGAGCGGGCTACTTCACATTACACTGTGTGGGATCAGAGCGGGCTACTTCACATTACACTATGTGGGATAAGAGCTGGCTGCCTCACATTACACAGTTTGGGATAAGAGCGGGCTACTTCACATTTCACTGTGTGGGATCAGAGCGGGCTACTTCACATTACACTGTGTGGGATCAGAGCGGGCTACTTCACATTACACTGTGTGGGATTAGAGAGGGCTACTTCACATTACACTGTGTGGGATCAGAGCGGTCTCCTTCACATTACACTGTGTGGGATAAGAGTGGGCTTCTCCACATTACACTGTGTCGGATCAGAGCGGGCTACGTTACTTTACACTGTGTGGGATCAGAGCGGACTACTTCACATTACACTGTGTGGGATAAGAGCGGGCTTCTCCACATTACACTGTGTCGGATCAGAGCGGGCTACGTTACATTACACTGTGTGGTATAAGAGCGGGCTACTTCACAACGAGAGAAGAACTAATAAATAAGCCAAAATCAAAAACAGAGGTGGACCCCCTAAGCCAACCCGTAAGATTCATAACTAAATTTGGACAACAATGGAGTGAAGTTAGGAAGGCCCTGGACTCTCATTGGCATCTATTAACACAAAATCCACAGATAGCAAGACTTGTAGGGGAGAGCCCCCAAATGGTAGCAAAAAGAGCTCAGAATCTAAATGACATATTAGTACAGTCAGAATTTCAGAAGATTCCACAAACAAATTGGCTAACTAGGAAGACACGCCTGTGTGGTATGTTCCCTTGTAGCCACTGTCAAATCTGCCCCTTTGTGCATAAGACCAACCAGTTTTCTAACAAAGATAATTCTCGGGTATTTCAGATACGTAGCTTTATTAACTGCTCTAGTAATAGAGTAATATATATGATAGAATGCCCATGCAGGAAGATATATATAGGAAAAATGAAAAGGAATCTTAGAACCAGGCTTGGTGAACACCTGAGAGATATTAGGAATGAAAATAGAAATGGGGGGAAAGGGGAGAAAGAGAATCCCCTAGCACAACATTTTAAAGAAGTACATGGGGGAAGGACAGAAGGCCTGAAAGTCAAAGGGATCTTCCTACTGAATATTTCAGCTAGACGGGGTGACTTCGATAAAGTTCTTCTCCAAAAAGAGAAATTCTGGATCTATACTCTGGGTGCACTTGTCCCACATGGACTTAATACAGAACTTAACTTTAAAGTCTTTCTGAAGTAAGTCTTATACCAGATTAAACCTCTATAATAATAACAAAAACAGTATTAAAATAGAGATTCTCTACTTGGCTCTGATGTTCCCTGTACCCTCTTCCCCTGTACTATCAGAATTATAATTATCCTCCTTGTTCCTCTATTCTGATTAATGATGATTTGTTTATTTAAATAAGGCCTTCCTCTGTATTGCCAGCAGTCAATATATGTTTTTTAAACTCACTTTGGACTTTTTAATGTAGTGATATCTTTTCAACACAAGAGGGCGACATGGAGATCTCTCGGTATGCAATTAGTGTACTATATAAGGCAATGGAATGAAGTCCCCTCCCAGTTCTGACGAAGTCCGCGGTGATTGGCGGACGAAACGCGTCAACGTAATGACGTCACTACGCTCGGCGTCTTCATAGGGTGCGGTGCCCACGAGGAGGAAAGGAGCGGCATTGTTACAGCTCCATGCTAGGAAGGCACGAGGCTTTGGAAAACTACCATAAAGCTACTATTACAGCAGTCTGCATATGGCCATCTTAAATAGGAGCATACCTTCCACCGGTGGCAAGTTATCTTTGCTTATTTGGCTCAGTTAGCGGTAGTTGCTGTTTAGATTCATAGAGCTTATATGGAGTTGAGAGGGAACGCTATATGTGCTTAGTACTCCTGTTTTTTCAGGGAATTTTTTGGAAATCCTCTAAGGGGGAAAATATATATACTCTATGTCACACATATGCCGTATGCTGTGATATAGCTATATCCTCAAGGAACCGCTTTACTATCTCAGTTTGAGCAACTTTTGGAAACCCTATATTGGGTATATAGATTCAGGTATATAGTGCCTGCTACATATATAATACTTTTTTTGAAATTTATGTATTGAGACTACCTGGCTTCCCACCTATATATGCACTATTGAACAAGCATTAAGGACCTGATCCTATTTCAAGTCGACGTGAGTCCTCTTGATCTTCACTGATGGTAATATATACCTCTATTTTATTTTGTTGTTTTTCACTATTCAGGGATTCTGCTTGATGTGTATGATCTATATAATTTTATATATATATCTCTAGAATCACTTGTTACTGTGGACTTTGTTTCACTTGGGGTGGTTACCCAGGAAGTCTCTACATTCACCATATTGGTGTGACAGCCAAGTCACTGAGAAGGTAATGATAGTACTAATCTATCTCTGGATGGGGCAGTTATGGTGTGATCTATGTGCTATTTAAGACCATATTTTTTTGTTCCAGTTTCCACTTACCAGGAAGCTATTCTACATATCCTGGCTTATACCAAGAATACGTCTGAAGAATACATGGCTAACCTAAATACAAGCTTGAATTACATGGAAACCTAGGATCATATAGCTAGATAATACCCCATTGCCTTATATGGTTCCCTATGTGCCAAAATCACCCAGAAATGAGGACGCCAAGTGCTTCTAAATGATTTTATTTGTCTGATATGTTCACCGTGCTTTTGCTTAACCTCCCCACGATCTATGTGATCAAATAAAGTACTCTTTGTAACTATTGAACCTACATTACTCCGCGTGGATCTTTAAGTAACCTCTTTTTTCTAGGTGGTGTTGCTCTTGTCACACTACCACATTGTTTACTTCACATTACACTGTGTGGGATAAGAGCGGGCTCTATCACATTACACTGTGTGGGATCAGAGCGGGCTACTTCACATTACAGTATGTGGGATCAGAGCGGGCTACTTCACATTACACTGTGTGGGATCAGAGCGGGCTACTTCACATTACACAGTGTGGGATAAGAGTGGGCTACTTCACATTACACTGTGTGGGTTCAGAGCGGGCTACTTCACATTACAGTATGTGGGATCAGAGCGGGCTACTTCACATTACGCTGTGTGGGATCAGAGCGGGCTACTTCACATTACACTGTGTGGGATAAGAGTGGGCTACTTCACATTACACTGTGTGGGATCAGAGCGGGCTACTTCACATTGCACTGTGTGGGATAAGAGCGGACTACTTCACATTACACTGTGTGGGATAAGAGCGGACTACTTCACATTACACAGTGTGGGATTGGAGCCAGTAGTGTATTTAGATTTTGTGCTGCCCTAGGCAAAACAAACAGTTTGCACCCCCCTCCCCAATAAGAGAGCGAGAGAGTTCAATATATGATTCTCTCTCTCCCTTTCTTTCTCTCTCTCCCCTCTCTCTCTTACCTCTCTCTCTCTCTCTCTCTTCCCCCCTCTCTCTTCCCTCTCTTTCTTCCCCCCTCTCTCTTTCCCCTCTCTCTTCCCTCTCTCTCTTTCTCCCCCCTCTCTCTCTCCTCTCTGTCTTCCCTCTCACTTCCCTCTCTCTCTTTCCTCTCTGTCTTCCCTCTCTCTCTCTGTCTTCCCTCTCTCTCTCTTCCCTCGCTCTCTCTTTCTCTCTCTCTATTTCCTCTCCCCCCTCTTCCTCAGATTATATGGGACCACACTCACCCCCCCCTCCTCTGCAAGGGCTACTGATCTTCAGGCAGCAGGAAGGGGGGGGGTGGTGCAGTCCCATACAATCTGACAGTGTGCAATGTACTGGATGGATGATAGGAGGGAGAGCCTACAGAAGACAACACAGCTCACCTCCTCCGGGCTCTTTCCTCTCCGACACTTCTCTCCATGCTCCAGGCTATCCCCTGGTCCTGGCTCGTCAGCTGCTGGAGAAAGAGGTACACGACCATCGCTCTGCAACTTTCCTCCCCCACGCCCAACCACAACAATCTTCCTGCTGTCCGCTGCTGCTCAAAAGGTCCCTTCTTTCGGGGGGCAGTGCCGCCCCGTAAAAATTGCGCCCTAGGCACCTGATTGGAGCGGGCTACTTTTCATTACACTGTGTGGGATCAGAGCAGGCTTCTTCACATTACACTGTGTCGGATCAGAGTGGGCTACGTTACATTACACTGTGTGGTATAAGAGCGGGCTACTTCACATTACACTGTGTGGGATCAGAGCGGGCTACTTCACATTACAGTATGTGGGATCAGAGCGGGCTACTTCACATTACACTGTGTGGGATCAGAGCGGTCTCCTTCACATTACACAGTGTGGGATCAGAGCGGGCTACGTTACATTACACTGTGTGGGATAAGAGCGGGCTACTTCACATTACACTGTGTGGGATAAGAGCGGTCTTCTCTATATTACATGTTGTGGGATAAGAGCGGGCTACTTCCCATTAAACTGTGTGGGATCAGAGCAGGCTTCTTCACATTACACTGTGTCGGATCAGAGTGGGCTACGTTACATTACACTGTGTGGTATAAGAGCGGGCTACTTCACATTACACTGTGTGGGATCAGAGCGGGCTACTTCACATTACACTGTGTGGGATCAGAGCGGGCTACTTCACATTACAGTATGTGGGATCAGAGCGGGCTACTTCACATTACACTATGTGGGATCAGAGCGGTCTCCTTCACATTACACAGTGTGGGATCAGAGCGGGCTACGTTACATTACACTGTGTGGGATAAGAGCGGTCTTCTCTATATTACATGTTGTGGGATAAGAGCGGGCTACTTCCCATTAAACTGCGTGGGATAAGAGTGGGCTACTTCACATTACACTGTGTGGGATCAGATCGGGCTACGTCACATTACAGTATGTGGGATCAGAGCGGGCTACTTCACATTACACTATGTGGGATCAGAGCGGTCTCCTTCACATTACACAGTGTGGGATCAGAGCGGGCTACTTCACATTACACTGTGTGGGATAAGAGCGGTCTTCTCTATATTACATGTTGTGGGATAAGAGCGGGCTACTTCCCATTAAACTGCGTGGGATAAGAGTGGGCTACTTCACATTACACTGTGTGGGATCAGATCGGGCTACGTCACACTACACTGCGTGGGATAAGAGCGGGCTACTTCATATTACACAGTTTGGGATAAGAGCGGGCTACTTCACATTACATTGTGTGGGATCAGAGCGATCTCCTTCACATTACACTATGTGGGATCAGAGCAGGCTTCTTAACATTACACTGTGTGGGATCAGAGCGGGCTACTTCACATTACACTGTGTCGGATCATAGCGGGCTACGTTACATTACACTGTGTGATATAAGAGCGGGCTACTTCACATTACACAGTGGGATAAGAGCGGGCTACTTCACATTACACTGTGTGGGATCAGAGCGGGCTACTTCACATTACACTGTGTCGGATCAGAGCGGTCTACTTCACATTACACTGTGTCGGATCAGAGCGGGCTACGTTACATTACACTGTGTGATATAAGAGCGGGCTACTTCACATTACACTCAGTGGGATAAGAGCGGGCTACTTCACATTACACTGTGTGGGATCAGAGCGGGCTACTTCACATTACAGTATGTGGGATCAGAGCGGGCTACTTCACATTACACTGTGTGGGATCAGAGCGGTCTCCTTCACATTACACAGTGTGGGATCAGAGCGGGCTACGTTACATTACACTGTGTGGGATAAGAGCGGGCTACTTCACATTACACTGTGTGGGATAAGAGCGGTCTTCTCTATATTACATGTTGTGGGATAAGAGCGGGCTACTTCCCATTAAACTGTGTGGGATCAGAGCAGGCTTCTTCACATTACACTGTGTCGGATCAGAGTGGGCTACGTTACATTACACTGTGTGGTATAAGAGCGGGCTACTTCACATTACACTGTGTGGGATCAGAGCGGGCTACTTCACATTACACTGTGTGGGATCAGAGCGGGCTACTTCACATTACAGTATGTGGGATCAGAGCGGGCTACTTCACATTACACTGTGTGGGATCAGAGCGGTCTCCTTCACATTACACAGTGTGGGATCAGAGCGGGCTACGTTACATTACACTGTGTGGGATAAGAGCGGGCTACTTCACATTACACTGTGTGGGATAAGAGCGGTCTTCTCTATATTACATGTTGTGGGATAAGAGCGGGCTACTTCCCATTAAACTGCGTGGGATAAGAGTGGGCTACTTCACATTACACTGTGTGGGATCAGATCGGGCTACGTCACACTACACTGCGTGGGATAAGAGCGGGCTACTTCATATTACACAGTTTGGGATAAGAGCGGGCTACTTCACATTACATTGTGTGGGATCAGAGCGATCTCCTTCACATTACACTATGTGGGATCAGAGCAGGCTTCTTAACATTACACTGTGTGGGATCAGAGCGGGCTACTTCACATTACACTGTGTCGGATCATAGCGGGCTACGTTACATTACACTGTGTGATATAAGAGCGGGCTACTTCACATTACACAGTGGGATAAGAGCGGGCTACTTCACATTACACAGTGTGGGATCAGAGCGGGCTACTTCACATTACACTGTGTCGGATCAGAGCGGTCTACTTCACATTACACTGTGTCGGATCAGAGCGGGCTACGTTACATTACACTGTGTGATATAAGAGCGGGCTACTTCACATTACACTCAGTGGGATAAGAGCGGGCTACTTCACATTACACTGTGTGGGATCAGAGCGGGCTACTTCACATTACAGTATGTGGGATCATAGCGGGCTACTTCACATTACACTGTGTGGGATCAGAGCGGGCTACTTCACATTACACAGTTTGAGAGAAGAGCGGGATACTTCACATTACACTGTGTGGGATCAGAGTGGGCTACTTCACATTACACTGTGTGGGATCAGAGTGGGCTACACATTACACTGTGTGGGATCACAGCAGGCTATCCCACGGTATACTGTATTGGATAAGAGAGGGCTATCCCATGTTAGACTGTGGGTAAGAGCGGGCTACTTCATATTACATTGTGTGGGATCAGAGCAGGCTGCATCACATGACACTGTGTAGGATAAGAGCGGGCTACCTCACAGTACACTGTGTGGGATCAGAGCGGGATACTTCACATTTCACTGTTTGGGATAAGAGCGGGCTACTTCACATTACACTGTGTGGGATCAGAGCGGGCTACGTTATATTACACTGTGTTGGATAAGATCAGGCTACTTCACTTTACACTGTGTGGGATCAGAGTGGGCTACCTCACATTACACTGTGTGGGATCACAGCGGGCTATCCCACGATATACTGTTTGGGATAAGAGAGGGCTATCTAATGTTAGACTGTGTGGGTAAGAGCGGGCTACTTCATATTACATTGTGTGGGATCAGAGCAGGCTACGTCACATTACACATTGTGGGATCAGAGCAGGCTACTTCACATTTCACTGTTTGGGATCAGAGCGGGCTACTTCACATTTCACTGTTTGGGATAAGAGCAGGCCTTCTTCACATTACACTGTGTGGGATAAGAGTGGGCTACCTCACATTAGACTGTGTGGGATCAGAGCGGGCTACTTCACATTACACTATGTGGGATAAGAGTGGGCTACCTCACATTACACTGTGTGGGATCAGAGCGGGCTACTTCACATTACACTGTGTGGGATAAGAGCAGGCCTTCTTCACATTACACTGTGTGGGATAAGAGCGGGCTACTTCACATTACACTGTGTGAGATAAGAGCGGGCTACTTCACATTACACTGGAATAAGAGAGAGTTACTCCACATTACATGGTGTGGGATAAGAGCGGGCTACTTCACATAACACTGTGTGGGATCAGAGCGGTCTACTTCACATTACACTGTTTGGGATAAGAGCGGGCTACTTCACATTACACTGTGTGGGATCAGAGCAGGCTACTTCACATTACACTGTTTGGGATAAGAGCGGGCTACTTCACATTACACTATGTGGGATCAGAGCGGGCTACTTCACATTACACTGTTTGGGATAAGAGCGGGCTACTTCACATTACACTGTTTGGGATAAGAGCGGGCTACTTCACATTACACTATGTGGGATAAGAGCGGGCTACTTCACATTACACTGTGTGGGATCAGAGCGGGCTACTTCACATTACACTGTGTGGGATAACAGTGGGCTACTTCACATTACACTGTTTGGAATAAGAGAGAGTTACTCCACATTACATGGTGTGGGATAAGAGTGAGCTACTTCACATAACACAGTGTGTGATTAGAGTGGGCTACTTCAGATTACATTGTGTGGGTTTTGAATTAGTTACTTCACATTACTAATGTGCGTTTATTATTTTTTGTCTCTGGAACCTTTAAAGCATTGTGCCAGCAATCAGAAGATTGCTGGTTCCATGCAGGTCTCCTGCAGGCCTGTCAGTATATCTGCCTGCCCTTATGGGAGCAAGCAGATATACTGACAGGAAGAATCAATGAACTACTTTGTCGATCCACAGTGCTGTGGTAGTTCATTGAGAACCTCAAGCCGACAGCCGCTAAGGCTGTTGGGACTTGTAGTTCATTCATTAACAGAATATCATGAATGAATGACGCAGCCAGACAGGCGGAGACCCACACGGCCTCATTTTCCTTTAGATTGTAAGCCCCACGAGCAGGGCCCTCACATTCCTTCTGTACTGAAATGTATTGTAATTGTACTGTCTCCCTTATATTGTAAGTGCTGCGCAAACTGTTGGCGCTATATAAATCCTGTATAATAACAATAATAATTGTTTAAAAATTGTGACAGCTAGCGGGGAGGAAAAGGTCCCCTGCTAGCTGTCACAACAGGGATCTGGAAGGAGTGGGGGCTGATACATTCAAAACATGTTATATACTCTGAATATGGATGTAACATATTACGGAAGGTGAAGTTATCCTTTCAGTAAAAAAATAAAGTTACAACCAAGCACATAAAATCCCCCCCACAAAAAAATTTATTTGAGGCCCTTGATGGGGAATCCCAAAACTCATGGGTTTTCAGATTGAAAAGTAGATGTGTTTATTACACAAGAATGTAGTTAGACCTTCATGCAGGGAAAGCAGAACAATGCATAGTGTTGGATGCAAAGTAGTGCTCTAATTGCCTTGAAAATTGAATACAATTTATATGTACTAAAATGGGTGGGAATCTCCCTATCTGACTGCTTTGAAGTTTCATTCTAGTTTCTGGTGGAGTTCATTGAAATGTAAATGGACATTCACAGGTACTTCCAATAGTTCCTTTAGATAGCAATCTTCCCAGCTGAAGGTGTAAATAGCATTCTAACAGAAGAAATACAGCTGTTACACAAAAAGACTTCTAATAACAAAATATATATTCAATATATATCCAGGTAATCAAAACTAAATGTTTAATATATAAAATGCACAAAAATGTTACACGCAATGCACATTACATACCGCTGCGCATGCCGGAGTGAATGCAATATTTATAGTATCATACCTCCTCTATAATACTAAACTGATGACCTGTAGGAGGCTTTTAAAGCGTTGCCTATGGAAAATATAGGGTACTGAAGCTTGTCACCATTTCATGTGCGCACACAGTTTAAGTTTGACATGTTGGGTATCTATTTACTCTGTGTATCCTCATCTTTTATATTTTAAAAAAGAATTTGGTAATTTTTTGTGTTTTTATGCCCTAAAATTAACTTTAGTGTATTTTTTACTGAAATTTTGTGTTTTCTCTAGTTTTGCGGTAAAACCCCCCAAAAAACTATAAAAACACACTTTTATTCCCTAGGGTGTCTGTTTTCAGGTCTAAGATATTTTTTTTAAACATGTCCAAAAAAAACACAAAAAACTACTCTGCATTCCTTTCTTTCTCTATCACAGCTATGACTCACTGCTCCTAATCACAGCTTTTCACAGAGCTCAAGTTACACTTCATTGTTTAAGCCCTCATGCATACTGGACGTTTTCATAACGCTGGTAATGTTAGCTGTGTAAAGTCATGTTAAAAATTTGAGTTTTTTGGCTTCTTTTAGCGTTTAGCTGCGTTTTTTCCGCATTTAGCATTTTTTCTCCCCAATATTTTTTTTGGTCAAAAAAAGTCCAAAAACACCAGTTTGCGGCAGTTTGCAGCGGTTTACTGTGTTTTGATGCATTTTTCAGAGTTAGAGCATTTTACAGTTAAAAAAAACTCTAGAGACTCACTAGTTGTTTTTTTTTTCCAGCCAAAAAACATCCCTGCCAAAAAATGTTGATTACAGTCTGTGTGCATGGACACATAGGATAACATGCTGGGGGCTTACTAGCTGTAGAAAAAAAACATCAAAAGCCAAAAACAGCAGCTGTAAAAATGTCAAGTGTGCATGAGGACTTATAAACAGCCTCAGAGCAGCAGTGAAACTTTGCTGTGATAGAGAGTGAAAAATTAACTGATAATGCAAGAGCTACCATGGTTTATTAAACAGACACCTATATTGTGTGGGGTACTTCCAGTTACATTCCATGTGATAATTCAAGACTACTCCACATTACATGATGTGGGATAAGTGTGGGCTACTACACATTATATGGTGTGGGATAATAGTAAATTACTTCATCTTACGCTACATGTGACAATACTGGGCTACTCCACATTACATGGTGTGAGATAAGTGTTGGCTACTACACATTATATGGTGTGGGATAATAGTAAGCTACTTCATCTTACGCTACATGTGACAATACTGGGCTACTCCACATTACATGGTGTGAGATAAGTGTTGGCTACTACACATTATATGGTGTGGGATAATAGTAAGCTACTTCATCTTACGCTACATGTGACAATACTGGGCTACTCCACATTACATGGTGTGAGATAAGTGTTGGCTACTACACATTATATGGTGTGGGATAATAGTAAGCTACTTCATCTTACGCTACATGTGACAATACTGGGCTACTCCACATTACATGGTGTGGGATAAGTGTGGGCTACTACACATTATATGGTGTGGGATAATAATAAGCTACTTCATCTTACGCTACATGTGACAATACTGGGCTACTCCACATTACATGGTGTGGGATAAGTGTGGGCTACTACACATTATATGGTGTGGGATAATAGTAAATTACTTCATCTTACGCTACATGTGACAATACTGGGCTACTCCACATTACATGATGTGGGATAAGTGTGGGCTACTACACATTATATGGTGTGGGATAATAGTAAATTACTTCATCTTACGCTACATGTGACAATACTGGGCTACTCCACATTACATGGTGTGGGATAAGTGTGGGCTACTACACATTATATGGTGTGGGATAATAGTAAATTACTTCATCTTACGCTACATGTGACAATACTGGGCTACTCCACATTACATGATGTGGGATAAGTGTGGGCTACTACACATTATATGGTGTGGGATAATAGTAAATTACTTCATCTTACACTACATGTGACAATACTGGGCTACTCCACATTACATGATGTGGGATAATAGTAAGCTACTTCATCTTACGCTACATGTGACAATACTGGGCTACTCCACATTACATGGTGTGGGATAAGTGTGGGCTACTACACATTACATGGTGTGGGATAATAGTAAGATACTTCATCTTACACTACATGTGACAATACTGGGCTACTTCACATTACATGGTGTGGGATAAGTGTTGGCTACTACACATTATATGGTGTGGGACGGGGCGGACTGACAACTCATGGGGCCCCCGGGCAATAGGGAATCATGGGGCCCCGGTGTCCTTGCCCACACTCAAAATGCCTATAAAAAAGGTACCAGGGGCATTTCATGGGGCCCCCTACTGACCCCGGGCCCTTGGGCAGTGCCCGAGTGCTCGAATGGTCAGTCCGCCCCTGATGTGGGATAATAGTAAGCTACTTCATCTTACACTACATGTGACAATACTGGGCTACTCCACATTACATGGTGTGGTATAAGTGTGGGCTACTACACATTATATGGTGTGGGATAATAGTAACTACTTCATCTTACACTACATGTGACAATACTGGGCTACTCCACATTACATGGTGTGGTATAAGTGTGGGCTACTACACATTATATGGTGTGGGATAATAGTAACTACTTCATCTTACACTACATGTGACAATACTTGGCTACTCCACATTACATGGTGTGGGATAATAGTGGGCCACTCCATGTTACACTGCTTGGATTAATAGCATGCTGCTCCACATTACATGGTTTGATGTAATAGTGAGCTACTCCACATTACATTTTCTGAGATAAGAGTGAGCTACTTCAAGATACATGGTATGGGATTATAGATGGCTACTCCACATTGCACTGCATGGGATAATTGCAGGATACTCCACATTACACAATGTGGAATAATAGTGGGCTACTCCACGTTACATGGCATGGGACAATAGCAGGTCACTCCACATTACATCATGTAGCATAATATCAGGCTACTTCACATTACACTATGTGAGATAATAGCAGGCTACTCCACATGACACAGCAAAGGATAAGTGCAGGCTACTCTATGTTACATGGTGCACGATGATTGCATGTGACTTCATGTTACACAGCATGGGATAATAGCTGGCTTCTCCACATTACACTGTGTGTGATAATAGTGAGCTATTCCACATTACACGATAGTGCGCTACTCCATGTTACATAGTGTGGGATAAATGTGGGCTACGTCACATTACATACAGTACCTTTAAAAAGTATTCATACCCCTTGTCGTTGTTTTTGTCATGTTACAACCAAAAACATAAATGTATTTTATTGGGATTTTATGTCATAGACCAACACAAAATGGCACATAATTGTGAAGTGAAGGAAATTGATAAATGATTTTCAAATTTTTTTTACAAATAAATATCTGAAAAGTGTGGCATGCATTTGTATTCAGCCCCTTTTACTCTGAAACCCCTAACTAAAATCTAGTCCACCCATGTGTAATTTAATCTCAGTATAAATACAGCTGTCCTGTGAAGCCCTCAGAAGTTTGTTAGAGAACATTAGTGAACAAACAGCATCAGAAGGCCAAGGAACATACCAGACAGGTCAGGGATAAACTTGTGGAGAAGTTTAAAGTAGGGTTAGGTTATAAAAACATATCGCAATCTTTGAACATCTTGTGGAGCACTGTTCAATCCATCATCTGAAAATGGATAGAGTATGACACAACTGCAAACCTACCAAGACATGGCTGTCCACCTAAACTGACAGGCCGGGCAAGGAGAGCATGATTAGAGAAGCAGGCAAGAGGCCAGAGGCCCATGGTAACTCTGGAGGAGCTGCAGAGATCCACAGCTCAAGTGAGAGAATCTGTCCAGAGGACACTATTAGTCGTGCACTCCACAAATCTGGCCTTTATGGAAGAGTGGCAAGAAGAAAGCCATTGTTGAAAGAAAGCCATAAGAAGTTCCGTTTGCAGTTTGCAAGAAGCCATGTGGGGGACACAGCAAACATGTCAAAGAAGGTGCTCTGGTCAGATGAGACCAAAATTGAACTTTTTGACCTAAAAGCAAACCGCTATGTGTTGTGGAAAACTAACACTGCACATCACCCTGAACACACCATCCCCACCGTGAAACATGGTGGTGACAGTATCATGTTGTGGGGATGCTTTTCTTCAGCAAGGACATGGAAGCTGGTCAGAGTTGATGGGAAGATGGATGGAGCCAAATACAGGGAAATGTTAGAAGAAAACCTGTTAAGAGTCTGCAAAAGACTTGAGACTGGGGCAGAGGTTCACCTTCCAGCAGGACAACTACCCTAACATACAGCCAGAGCTACAATGGAATGGTTTAGATCAAAGGATATCCATGTGTTAGAATGATGCAGTCCAGAACTAAATCCAATTGAGAATCTGGCAAGACTTGAAAATTGCTGTTCACAGACGCTCTCCATCCAATATACCAGAGCTTGAGCTATTTTGCAAGAAGAATGGGCAAAAATTTCACTCTCTAGATGTGCAAAGCTGGTAGAGACATACCCAAAAAAGACTTGCAGCTGTACTTCAGCAAAAGATGGTTCTACAAAGTATTGACTCTGAGGGGGGCTGAATACAAATGCACACCACACTTTTCACATTGTTATATGTAAAAAAATGTTAAAAATCATTTATCATTGTCCTTCCACTTCACAATTATGTGTCACTTTGGGGTAATTTCACTAAGAGATAAATACCGCATGAATTTTAGAGTTAAAATAACTCATGTGATATTTATTTAAAAAGTAGTCAATTCACTAAAAAATATACATTATTTACATGCATAAAATATTTATGTTTTGTAATATTTAGCACTTAAATTTTGAGTTATTTTTGGTGTCCTTTTTTCACAATTTTTTTTGCAGGCTAACATTGCATCTGAATGCACACAGCAATACTGTGAAACTATGAAAACAATGTAGTATGCTTTTATGAACAAAATGATCTCCTCCCTCTGATGAAATGCTACAATTTATTTTCATTCCTGAGCTCAGAGAACATTTTTACACTGATACATTGTATACTTTTCACTTTCTGGCCAGTGCAGAGTTCCTCTAATTATTATTTTGTACATTTCTAAAATACTGCCCGCAAGCACCTGGTGATAAATAAGGAATGTGTGTGTTATTGGCTTTAACCGGTTCCCAACCGCGCTATAGCTGAAAGACGGCTACACCGCAGTTGTGTAATCCTGGGATAACGTCCATGGACGTCATTCCAGAACACACACCCCTGTGCACCTGCAGCAGCGTGCACCCGGTGCCGCCAGTGATCACTGTGTCCTACGGACACAGCTGATCACGTGGTGCGGTAATCACGGCCAATCACGGCGGCCTTTTACCACATGAGCAATGACACAGCAGATCACCGGGTAAATACAGTTGCTGGTTATTGGCTGTCACAGTGTGAGGAAAGTACTTCCGAGAACCAGCAATTGTCAGTGAAGGGATCGGCACTGATCATCAGGGCACTGATGATCAGTGACACCCACCTGTGCCCTGCAGAGCCACCCACCTGTGCCCATCAGTTCTGCCGAGCAGAGCCGCCCAGCAGTGCTGCCCATCAGTGCCACCCATCAGTGGCCATTAGTGCCACCCATCAGTGCAGCATCATCAGTGCTGCCCATCAGTACTACCTGTCAGTGCAGCATCATCAGTGCCGCGTATTAATGCCTCCTATCAGTGCCCCCTATTAGTGCCCATCAGTGCTGCCTATCCGTGCCACCTCATCAGTGCCCATCAGTGCTGCCTATCAGTGCCCATCAGTGCTGCCTATCAGTGCCCATCAGTGCTGTCTATCAGTGCAGCCTCATCAACGCACATAAGTGATGAAGAAAAATTACCTGTTTCAAAATTTTATAATAAAAACAAAGAAAAACTTTTATTTTTTGCTCTTTTTTTGTTTATAGTGCAAAAAATAAAACACCCAGTGATGATTAAATACCACCAAAAGAAAGCTCTATTTGTGTGAAAAGAATATTACAAATTTCATATGGGTACAGTGTTGCATGACTGCGCAATTGTCATTCAAGGTGCAACAGTGCTGGAAGCTGAAAATTGGCCTGGGCAGGAAGGGGGTATAAATGCCAGTAGCATTAGCTGTAGAATGCTACAATAAAAATGTGAGTTTTTTTTTTGCAGTTTTTAGCATTTTGGCATTAGCTTTTTTCAGCGGTTTTTAGTGTTTTTCAACATTTGCGTTTTTTAGCAAAGCTATACTCCCACAAAATTTTCAGGCTCAAAATTGCTCATAAACACTGAATAGCCACTTTTTCAGCGTTTTTCAGCTTTTATCAGCGTTAAAGCATTTTTACAGCTACAAAATTCCTCCTGAAACCCACTAGTTCTGTTTTTTTTCTAGCCAGAAAATGCTCCTACCAAAAAACACTGATAAAAGCCTATGTTTGCATGGACACATAGGATAACATGCTGGGGAATTTACTAGCTGTAGAAAAAAAACGCCAGCAGCCAAAAACAGCAGCTGTAAAAACATCCAGTGTGCATGAGGACTTATGATTTATCATGTTTTTTTGCAGTATTTATCTCACTATTTTAACAAATGTGCGGTATTTACCTCATATTCGATATTTTACTTTGATGAATCTCATGCGATAATTTATGTCAATGAGTCACGTGACCATGTTATCACATGCGGTAACCTTTAGTGAATTGACTCGACTGTGTTGGTCTATCACATAAAATCCCAATAAAACACATTTACATTTTTGGTTGTAACATGACAAAATGTGGAAAATTTCAAGGGGTATGAATACTTTTTCAAGGCACTGTAGTATGGTATAATTATTATTATACAGGATTTATATAGCACCAACAGTTTGCTCAGCGCTTTACAATATAACGGGAGACAATACAGCAACAATACAGTTCAATATAAGAGGGATAGGAGGGCCCTGATCCTTGGAGCTTACAATAGCACGCATCTCCATATTATACTCTTTGGAATAAGAGTGGGCTACTCCCAATTTGCACACAGCGTGAGATAAAAGCGGGATATTCCACATTACATGGTATGGGATGAGTGGGCTTCTCACTTTTACATAGTATATTATACTAGCGGGCTACTTTTGATTACAATGTGTGGGTTAATAGCAAGCTACTCCACCTTACAGTTTGGAAAATAAGAGTAGGCTACTCCTTTAGATTGAAGCCCCACGACCAGGGCCCTCCAATTCCTTCTGTACTGAAATGTATTGTAATTGTACTATCTCCCTTATATTGTAAAGAGCTGCGTGAACTGTTGGCGCTATATAAATCCTGTATTATAATAATAATAATACCCCATGTTACACAGCATGGTATAATAGAGGGATACGCCACATTACACTGCATAGGATTAAAGCACTCCATCCCATGGTATGTTTTGTTGTGTGTTATACTAGCAGGCTACACCACATCATTATTATTATTATTATAATACAGGATTTATATAGCGCCAACAGTTTGCTCAGAGATAGGTTTTCATAGATCACCTAAAAGTGGGCAGAGTAGGCGACAGTCGGATATATTGGGGTAGAGAGTTCCAGGAGATGGGGAAAGCTCTGGAGAAGTCCTGGAGACAAGCATGGGAGGAGGAGACAAGGGAGCTAGAGAGCAGGAGGTTGTGGGAGGAGCAGAGAGGATGGTTTGAGTGATATTTGGAGACAAGATTGGTGATGTAATTTGGAGCACTTATAAATGGCTTTATATGTTATTGTTAATTTTTTAATTTTATTCATTGGGCAATGGGAAGCCAGTGGAGAGATTGGGAGAGAGGGATGGCAGACATGAAACAGTTGGTAAGGTGGATGAGTCTGACAGCAGCATTCATGATAGACTGCAATGGGGATAGCCTGCGATGATTTAGGCCAATAAGGAGGGAGTAGCAATAGTCAAGGAGAGATAACCAGGGGGTGAATAAGTTGCTTAGTGGTTTTAGAGGTTAAAAATGGGCGTATATTAGAGGTGAAGTCTACAAGATTTGGACAGCAATTGGATTTGGGGCTGAAAGGACAGATGGGAGTCTAGGATTATACCTAGTACCCTGGCATGAGGGGAGGGACTGATGGTTGTATTATTGATCTTTAAGTCAAGGGAGGGGGCACGGACTGGAGAGAATAGTTTAAGCTCCATTTTGGAAAGATTTAGTTTGAGGAAGTGGAGTGACATCCATGCCGATATGTCACTTAGTAGGTTAGTAATGCGAGAGAAAACTGAAGGCGTGAGGTGAGGAGTAGAAATAGATTTGTGTGTCATCAGCATAGAGATGGTACTTAAAGCCATGGGAGTTTATCAAGTGACCAAGGGAGGAGGTGTAGATGGAGAAGAGAACATTACACTGTATGGAATAATATTAGGGTACTCCACATTACAAGGTGTGGGATAATAGTTGACTGCTTCATGTTACACTGTTTGAGATAAGAATGGACTACTTCATATCACACTGCATGGGATAAGAGTGGGTTACTCCAAGTTAAGCAATAGGATAATATTGGGCTACCCCACTGTACATGATGAGGGATATTAGTGGGCTACTCCTTGTTACATGGTGTGGGATAGAAGTGGGCTACTTCACATTACATGACATGGGATAAAAGCAGGCTACTGCACATTAAACTGCATGGGATAAATGAGGGCTACTCCACTTTACATGGCTTGGGGTAATAGCAGACTACTGGAGATGACATGGGAAGGAGTAAGAGAGGACTACTCCACGTTACACTGTGCAGGGTAACTGTAGGTTTCTCCATTTTACACTATGTGGGATTATAAAGTGTTACTCCACATTACATGGTGTGGGATAATGGTGGACGTTTCCATGTTAGGCAGTGTGGGATACGAGTGGTCTTCTCTGTGTTACATGGTGTGGGATAATGGTAGGCTACAGCACAATACACTGCATGGGATAATATCTATCTTGATATGACACAATAAGGGATAAGAGTGGGCTGCACCGTGTTACACTGCACAGGATAATACTAATTATTATTATTATACAGGACTTATATAGCGCCAACAGTGTGCTCAGCACTTTACATTATGGAGGGAGACAGTACAATAACAATACAGTTCAATACAAGATAATTGCAGATAATCCACATTACATGGCGTGGGTTGCTCCATGTCACATAGTTTAGGATAACAGAGTGCTACTCCATGTTATACTGTAGCGTATAAGAGTGGGCTATTCCACGTTATGAAGGGTGGGATAATAGTGGGCTATCCAATGTTACACTATGTTGGAGTATAGTGGTCTACTCCACATTACATGGTGTGGGACAATAGTGAGTTTGTGTGGGATAGGAGTGAGCTACTGCACATTACACTGTGAATGTGACACAGCCCCTGCAGCACTCTATTCTTCACACCTCCCACCCCCTGCCTGCCTGGCTACAGGGATATGTATCAGTCAAGTACAGTAGAAACACACTGATGGACTCTTCTAAACTTGATGTACTCTGTTGGGGAAATAGGTATATAAGTGTACTCTGAAGGGCTAAACTGATCTGTAGGTGTTTTCTGATGGGGGCAGCCAGGGGGGGACTGACCATTCGGGTGCTCGTGCACTGCCCAAGGGCCCAGGGTCAGTAGGGGGCCCCATGAGATGCCCCTGGTACCTTTCATAGGCTTTTTTGGGTGTAGTTTGAGTGTGGCCGAGGACACAGGGGCCCCATGATCCCCTATTGCCCGGGGGCCCCATGAGTTGTCAGTCCGCCCCTGGGGGCAGCTGATCTCTAGGGGGACTTCTGGTGGGGACACCTGATACATGGGGGCATTCTTATAGGGACACCTGATGTATGGAGGCACTCTGATGGGGATACCTGATGTAGGGAGGCACTCTGATGGAGCACCTTATGTAAGGCTGATAATAATATAGTGCCAATTCTAATATCAATCTCTTCACCCAATTCTAGCTCTATTTCAGGCATGCAACAAGCAGCCTATTCAACAAAAGCAGGATTTGCTGCATCTATGTCACAAGTCCTCAGTCAAATCACAACCGTAATATAGCCATCTTTGCCCAAGGCTCAAGAATGCCACACCTATTCCCCTCTTGTTATTCTACCAGAGTTGGATCTTGCCCTAGATGAGTCAGACACAGAAGGGGATGAAGAGGACAATGAGGCAGTATTGGAGGAAGCTGCAGAAGATTTTTCTCCCCCAGGTTTCCACCAGGGCTGCGATTAGAAATCACGGGGCCCCATACAGCCTACCTGACAGCCCCCCCGAAAATAATAAAACAATATTTTCACTACAAATACACTAAAATCATTATTAGCTGACACAAACCTAACATAACTTGTAAAATTCCTGACAAAGCTAAAAGATAAAACTGTATTGTGTTAACAAACTTCTGTTAGTAAATGGCCTGTATGGTGTAAATCAGTGTTTTTGTTTTCTATGTACAAGCAAGCCTATGTTATGCTATGGGGACACAGCAGCTGTATGAACACAGCTGCAGGTCCTAAATTGACAGTTGTGTGGATGCAGGTGTATTTCCCCCAAACCCTGACAGTGTGTATTTGGGGCCATTCACCCACACCTACTTGCCTGCATCTACACACTTATCAAATTAGGACCTGCGGCTGCTCCTACAGCCGCTGAATCCTCATAAAGTAACAGGCGGAGCCATCAAACTGCTCATTTACACTGTATAGGCTAGAGAACCTGTGTGAATGAGCCCTTAATGTTTTTAAATTATTTTTTACAATTTTTATTTTGTACAACTCTGTTGAGGGGGGAGGCTTGGGTGAAATATCAGGGTCTAAACAGACCCCTGCCACCTCACCTTGGAGACAGAGAAAGGAACTGAGGACACAGATTCTTCAATTCCTTTCTCTATAAGCATCAGCTACACTGCATGTGAATGAACAGGAGACAAAGGTTCCTGTTCATTCATAAAAATAAAATGAAACAACAGCAAAGCACCAAAAGACATCCAATATTTATTTATTTATTTCAGGTACTTATATAGCACCGACAATTTACACAGCACTTTACATATATATTGTACATTCACATCAGTCCCTAACCCTCAAGGGGCATACAATCTAAGGTATATATAGCTACTTTTGGCACTTTGGGGGGAGGAGAGACAACGCAAGCCCATAGTGCTGTAAAAAGGTCCTTTCACATGGGTGGACTCTGCCAGCGGTTCCGCCTGCTGAGAGGGGTATTTCTCCACTGATCCCTGCTGAGCAGGCAGATGACAGCTTTCTGTCCACTGTACTGCTGCAGAGCAGACACAGACACTTCCCGCTGATTTCAATAGGACAGTCAGATGGAAACGCACCGCCTGTCCGTTTCCACCCAATTGTCATCTGATCCGATCCGCTGGATGAATTGTTTTTGGCTTACAGGATCAGATCGGATGCTGGCAGGTGTCTGTTGTCTACTGATAAAGCCAGTTCGTAGAAGTCTATGGATGGACCAATTCAGTCTACCTGAAACACAACCTGCTTTGGGCAGTCGGATGTAAACGGAATGCCTGTCCGTTTGCACCCGACTGTCATCCTATCTGATCCAATCTGCTAGACAGTAGGGGAACGGACCCCCCATCCTCTGTTTTTAGCATATTGTATTGGATGCAGGTGTGTGGAAACAGACAGGGGGTTAATTTACATGTGGCTGCCAATAGAGGACAATGGAGGGTCTGATTGGGTTCCTCTGAAAAACAGACAGGTGGACACATACAGTTAGGTCCATATATATTTGGACACAGGCACAATTTTAGTTTTTTCAGGTATTTACCAAAACATATTCAAGCTGTAGTTATATAATGGATATGGATTGAAAGTGCACACTGTCAGGTTTAATTTGAGGGTATGTACACCCAAATTGAAGGAAGGGTTTAGTAATTACAGCTCTTAAGAGCAGCCATCCCTCCTTTTTCAAGGGACCAAAAGTCATTGGACAATTGAATATAATCATAACTAAAATGTTCATTTTTAATTTTTTGTTGAGAATCCTTTACTGGCAATGACTGCCTGAAGTCTGGAATGCATGGACTTTACCAAAGACTGGGTTTCCTCCTTTCTGATGTTTTGCCAGGCTCCAACTGCAGCAGTCTTCAGTTGTTCTTTGTTTGTGGGTCTTTCTGCCTTTAGTTTTGCCTTCAGCAAGTGAAATGCATGCTCAATGGGGTTGAGATCAGGTGATTGACTTGGCCATTGCAGAATATTCCACTTATTTTCCTTCAAAAGCTCCTGAGTTGCTTTTGTAGTGTGTTTTCGATCATTGTCCGTCTGTACTGTGAAGCACCATCCAATCAACTTTGCTGCATTTGGCTGAATCTGGGCTGACAGTATATCTCTAAACACTGCAGAATTCATCCGGCTGCTTCTGTCTTTTGTCACATCATCAATAAACACCAATGACCCAGTGCCACTGGAAGCCATGCATGCCCATGCCATCACACTGCTTCCACAATGTTTTACAGATGATGTTGTGTGCTTTGGATCATGAGCTGTTCCAAGCCTTCTCCACACTTTTTTCTTCCCGTCATTCTGGTATACGTAGATTAATCTTAGTTTCATTTGTTCAAAGAATGCTTTTCCAGAACTGGTCTGGCTTTTTTAGATGTTTTTTGGCAAAGTCTAATCTGGCTTTTCTATTCTTCAGGTTTATGAATGGTTTGCACCTTGTGGTGAACCCTCTGTATTTGCTCTCATGAAGTCTTCTCTTGATTGTTGACTTTGAAAATGATACGCCCACCTCCTGGAGAGTGTCCTTCACTTGTCTGGATGTTGTGAATGGGTTTTTCTTTACCATAGAGAGGATACTGTGATAATCCACCACTGTTGTCTTCTGTGGACTTCCATGCCTTTTTATGTTGCTGAGCTCACCAGTGCATTCTTCTTTCCTCAGAATGTACCAAACTGTTGATTTGGCCACTCCTAATGTTGCTGCTATCTTTCTGATGGATATGTTTCATTTTTGAAGCCTTACAATGGCCTGTTTCACTTGCATGGACAGCTTCTTTGAACGCATGATGTAGGTTCACAGCAATAGATTCCAAATGCAAATACTACACTTAGAATCAACTTCGGACCTTTTACCTGCTTAATTGATGAAGAAATAAGGAAGGAGTAGCCTACACCTGGCAATGAAACAGCTTTTGATTCAATTGTCTAATTAGTTTTGGTCCCTTGAATAAAGGGGGGATGGCTATTCTTAAGAGCTTTAATTTCTAAACCCTTTCTCCAATTTGGATGTATATACCCTCAAATCAAACCTGAGAGTGTGCACTTTCAGCCCATATCCATTATATAACTATAGCTTAAATATGTTTTGGTCAATACCTGAAAATCTAAAATTGTGCCTGTGTCCAAATATATATGGACCTACCTAACTGTATGTGCTGGGGCTCCAAAGCAAGACTGCAGGAGGGGGAAAGGATCGGTGGACAGCCTCTGGACTGCTGTCATACACTCTGTCGGATAGAAGAAGAAACAGGATCCTCTGCTCCAACTGGACTGGCACTCAAGCTGACGTCACCGCAGGAGTCTGAGCACAGGACTGTTTCTTTGTATGTCCAGCCGAATGTATGACAGCAATCCAAAACAATTGAAGCTTTAATAAATTTTTCATTCCTTTATACAGTACTGTGGGCCTGTGTGACTTCTTCCTGCATTCCCCCACTTCTTGTGTCCTGTTCTCTACAGGGGGAACCAGATGTGGGCAGGAATGGAGGATGATTTGTGCAGCAGAGTGGGGAGAATACTGGACTGATGCCCTTCCAGCAGATGAAAGCCAGCTTATCCCCCCCCTCCCCCCATTCAGCTGCTGGAAGGATAAACACACAGAGCATAATTTCAGTATTGTACTTGTCTATCTGCAGTCTTCTCTTCTCTACGTCCGTTCAAAGTACTGAATTTCAAAAGCTTGTATGAGAGTTCAGAAAAAAGGGGGCAGAGAGCTGAAATTACACATTGCAGAGTTCAGTGAGGAGAGATTTGAGAGCTGATTGTTTGAAGTTACACCCCCTTCACACAGCTCCCAGGAATAGAGCTGAGGCTGTCAATCTAGGACAGCGGTTCTCAACCTGGGGGTCGCGACCCCTTTGGGGGTCGAACGACGCTTCCACAGGGGTCGCCTAAGACCATCGGAAAACACATATTTCCGATGGTCTTAGGAACCGAGACACCGCTCCTCGCCGCCGCCGCCACCGCCGTCTCCAGGTGTGGGCGGGATGACATGCCGCCCCTGTCATCTGGACACACCTCGAGATCAATCCTCGCCTGTGATTGGCCGCCTGCACTGTAGCTCAGGCACACAGGCGGCCAATCACCGGCAAGGAGGTGGAGCTTGGAGAGGAGGGGCCGAGCGGCACCGCGAAGATCGAGCGAGTGAAGAGGAGGAGAGCGGCCGGAGAAGGAAGACAGCTGACAGGTAAGTGTCGGTACCATGGGAGAGGGAGGGAGCGAGCGAGCCCAGGCTGGAGCAGGGGTCTGCAAGGTAAGTATCACTGGTGTCAGTGGGAATAGTGCCCCATCATTGGTGTCACTAATACCAATGATGGGGCACTATTCCTCCCACTGACACCAATGATGGGGCACTATTCCTCCCACTGACACCAATGATGGGGCACTATTCCTCCCACTGACACCAACGATGGGGCACTATTCCTCCCCCCACTGACACCAACAATGAGGCACAATTCCTCCCCCAAATGACACCAACGATGGGGCACTATTCCTCCCCCCACTGACACCAACAATGAGGCACTATTCCTCCCCCACTGACACCAAGGATGGGGCACGATTCCTCCCCCCCACTGACACCAACGATGGGGCACAATTCCTCCCCCCACTGACACCAACGATGGGGCACAATTCCTCCCCCCACTGACACCAACGATGGGGCACAATTCCTCCCCCCACTGACACCAAGGATGGGGCACAATTCCTCCCCCCACTGACACCAAGGAAGGGGCACTATTCCTCCCCCCACTGACACCAAGGATGGGGCACTATTCCTCCCCCCACTGACACCAAGGATGGGGCACTAGTCCTCCCCCCACTGACACCAAGGATGGGGCACTATTCCTCCCCCCACTGACACCAATGATGGGGCACTATTCCTCCCCCCACTGACACCTATGATGGGGCACTATTCCTCCCTTCACTGACACCAAGGATGGGGCACTATTCCTCCCCCCACTGACACCAAGGATGGGGCACTATTCCTCCCCCCACTGATACCAATGATGGGGCACTATTCCCCCCACTGACACCAATGATGGGGCACTATTCCCCCCACTAACACCTATGATGGGGCACTATTCCTCCTCCCACTGACACCTATGATGGGGCACTATTCCTCCCACTGATACCGATGATGAGGCACTATTCCTCCCACTGACACCAATGATGGGGCACTATTCCTCCCACTGATACCAATGATGAGGCACTATTCCTCCCACTGATACCAATGATGAGGCACTATTCCTCCCACTGACACCAATGACGGGGCACTATTCCTCCCACTGACACCAATGACGGGGCACTATTCCTCCCACTGACACCAATGACGGGGCACTATTCCTACCACTGATACCAATGACGGGGCACTATTCCCCCCACTGACACCTATGACGGGGCACTATTCCTCCCCCCACTGACACCTATGACGGGGCACTATTCCTCCCCCCACTGACACCAATGACGGGGCACTATTCCTCCTCCCACTGACACCTATGACGGGGCACTATTCCTCCTCCCACTGATACCAATGATGAGGCACTATTCCTCCCACTGATACCAATGATGAGGCACTATTCCTCCCACTGATACCAATGATGGGGCACTATTCCTCACACTGACACCAATGATGGGACACTATTCCTCACACTGACACCAATGATGGGGCACTATTCCTCCTCCCACTGATACCAATGATGGGGCACTATTCCTCCCACTGATACCAATGATGGGGCACTATTCCTCCCACTGACACCAATGACGGGGCACTATTCCTACCACTGATACCAATGACGGGGCACTATTCCTCCCACTGACACCAATGACGGGGCACTATTCCTACCACTGATACCAATGACGGGGCACTAGTCCTCCCACTGACACCAATGAAGGGGGCACTATTCCTCCCACTGACACCAATGACGGGGCACTATTCCTCCCACTGACACCAATGACGGGGCACTATTCCTCCCACTGACACCAATGACGGGGCACTATTCCTCCCACTGACACCAATGACGGGGCACTATTCCTCCCACTGACACCAATGAAGGGGGCACTATTCCTCCCACTGATACCAATGATGGGGCACTATTCCTCCCACTGACACCAATGATGGGGCACTATTCCTCCCACTGATACCAATGATGGGGCACTATTCCTCCCACTGACACCAATGACGTGGCACTATTCCTCCTACTGCAAAATTACAGTTATGAAGTAGCAACGAAAATAATTTTATGGTTGGGGGTCACCACAACATGAGGAACTGTATTAAGGGGTCGCGGCGTTAGAAAGGTTGAGAACCACTGATCTAGGAGGTCCCCCCCTTGTCACCTATTTTTTTTTTGGTGTCAGGAATACTTGTCAGAAGTGACTCATGCAGATAGCAGAGGAATGAAGCAGCAGACAGTATGACTTAGTGCTCTTAATTGAGACAAGTACACAGTATACAGAGATATACTTTGTTTGTATTTCATGTCTGAGGTTTACAACCACTTTAAGGCACTCTTAAAGACTCTCTTTACTCTTGCTAGCCCAGCAAGACATCTACTTGGAGAGGCACTTGACTAATTCATCAAAGATGTCACAAAAGGGAAGGTTTTACACCCACAGTGTAAGATCCCAACCCCCCTTCCCCCTCCTCAATAGGCTCTACCTCCTCAAAACACAGAGAACCTAACCACTGTACCCAGGCTTCAGTTTCAAAACCTAAGTTCAACCTTTCCTTTTGGTGCAAGACTTTGGAATAAAATCACAGCATGTACTTCCCAATTAAGGGTTGCCTTCACTCTTAAGAGTGGGGGATATCTATTACAGTTTGCATCTATCTGGGTAAAAGACATCCCAGACTTGAGGGTTCAGTAGGTAATTTCAAAAGCGTACAAAGTACAGTTCAATACTGTAACTCCTCTCCACTTTCTTCTCTGAAATCTACCAAAAACAGCCCAAGGACAGTCAGATTTGCAGAATACCCTGAACCATCTCTTATTCTAGGGGGTATTTGTGCCATTATCCTCACAAGATTGGTTCAATTAATTCTTTCAATCCTGTTTGCAGTACCAAAGCCCAACAATGGCATTCGTCCTATTCTGGACTTATACCCCGCTTAACAAATACTCTCACATTCCAAAATTTTGCATGGAATTTGCAAGGTTGGTAATTGCCTCTGAGCCAAGAAAAATAGATTGCATCAATAGGCATCCAAGATGCCTATCTAAATGTTCTTTTTAATCTACCTCATCATCACTTTCTGCTCTTTGCAGTGGCAGACAATCACTTCCAGTTTGTCACACTGCCATTTGGCATATCCTCTGCTCCCGGAGTACTCACAAAGGTCTTAGCTCCTCTTCTTGACCTTCTCAGAACTCAGGGCATGAAGGTCACAAGCTATTTAGATGGCCTTCTCCTGAAGGACTCATCTCCCATTCAGCTGCCAGCACACATCCACAGGACGCATCAGATGCTCCAATCTTTTGGTTGGGCAACCAATTTTTAAAAGTCTGCTCTCCAGCCTTCTCATCACCTGGAATACGTGGGTCTGGTCATGGACACATCCCAAGCAAAGGTTTTACTTCCAGAAAAGAAAATTCATGGTTTCAGAGCCCATGCTCAAGAACTGAGATCAAAAGCATTATCCCACAATGAGATTTTCCACAAGAGTTCTAGGCCTCATGGTAGCCTCCTTCAAGGCTGTAACATTTGCTCTATTTTTGGTACAATCATTTTTATTGTTGCATGCGGTATGTCAGTACAGCTGTTCGCCCATGCAGGGGTATGGAACAAAGAACAGGTAATGGAAGCCTGAGCGATGTCAACTGCAACATTTCTGAACATTAAAAAGTATCTTCAGTGCAGTCGTATGATCTCAATGCAAAGAGGTTGTCAGGGATCGCGGCTCCGTGGTCCACGATCGCGGCTCTGTCCCCCGCGCATGCGCATTGGCGGCAGATCGCGCCGGGACACAGGCACTAGGTCCCGGCGAGCCGCGGCTGACAGGACGCCGCGCATGCGCAGTAGGTGCCGGGGGCGCGCCTCAGGCGTCCAATGACAGCCGGGGGCGCGTCCTAGCCGGCCAATGACAGTGCAGGGCGCACTATTTAAAGATGCCCTGCACTGTCACAGATTGCCGCAAGGTCTTCCTGTGATCCTGAGTTCCTGCACCTGTCTAGTGACCCTGATTGACCCTGACTACGCTGCCTGCCCCTGTGATTGACCCGGATTGCCCTGACTATTCTGCCTGCTCCTGTGATTGACCCGGATTGTCCTGACTACTCTGCCTGCTCCTGCGTTTGACCCGGATTGCCCTGACCATTCTACGGATTGACTTTCCTGCTGACCCTGCGTGTGACCCGACTACTCTTCGCCTACCGATTCTGTACCCCGCTTACCCTCACGGGCCCACGATCCGTTACTACCCTGCTGGGGCCGCCATCCTCTTCATATCTGGCTCTCCTGGTACCTGTCCCCAAAGGTCTCCTCAGCCACTGGTGGGCCTGCTCGGAGGTTGTGACCTGGCCCGGGACTGTTTCAAGTCCATCCCCACCATCAGGGGCTCTGGTGAAAGCACAACCCGGGCTTAGACCCCACGCTCTGAGTAGGTCTGTCAGTTGGCAGCCTGAGGCACCACCTGGCGGATCATAACAGTACCTTGCGGCCATGACAGAGCCAGGAAGTGGACCGGTGTCCCTAGAGGATATTTGTCAGCACCTGGCAACCTTGACCCAGGCTTTCCAGAACTTCCACAGTCGCTGCGCCCGACTGGAGGACCGCATGGAGTCATTAGCTCCCCTGACTCCCCCTGCTCAGAGTCCTCCACCTGCAGAACCTCCCGCTAACCCGGTATCCAGAGCGGTTGCCACACCCCTAGCTCCTGAACCCCGCATTCCTCTGCCGGAACGATTCCGTGGTGACCGGAGCCGCTTCCGAGCCTTCCGGAACGCTTGCACCCTGTACTTTGACTTACAGCCCCACACGTTCACCACCGAGACCGTCAAGGTGGGGTTTATAGTCTCCCTCCTTCAGGATGAGCCCCAGGATTGGGCTCACCGTCTGATGGAGAAGCACGACCCCCATCTTGACTCCGTGACCGAGTTCTTTCGGGCCATGGCCGTCTTGTATGACGACCCTCAGCGAGCTGCTTCCGCAGAGGCTACTCTATACTCTCTGCGGCAGGGCCGCCGGACAGCCGAAGAATACGCGTCCGATTTTAGGCGTTGCATGGGAGACACCAAATGGAACGATGCGGCCTTATGTCACCAGTTCCGCATCGGGCTGTCTGAGTCTCTCAAAGATGAACTAGCACGAGTAGGCCTACCTGACTCCCTGGAAAAACTGATTGAGTTGGCCATTCAAATTGACCGTAGACTAAGGGAACGTCGGCTGGAAAGGAGCAGCCAGGGTCAAAGGGTGGCATGGATTCCATCCAGAGATACAGCTCCAACCCCAGGGAACCATCTGCGAAGCACGGAAACAGGGGACAACCCGGAACCCATGCAGCTGGGATTGGCCCGTTCCCACTTATCGGTCGAGGAACGTCAGAGGAGACTATCACAGAACCTATGTCTGTACTGCGGGGAAGCTGGTCATCAGGTGCGCTCCTGTCCTGCTAAAATGAGTAAGTCCACGCCCGTTTCTTTTACTTTACCTGCAGGAAGGGATGATCAGTCGAGTTACCTGGCCATTCCTGTGTCTTTACAGCTCCCCGGAGGAACATTGTCGGTGACCGCAATCGTTGACTCAGGAGCCTGTAGTTGCTTCATCGATCTGACTTTTGCCCACCGGCAAAAAATCCCTCTCCAGACCAAAGAAAGGGGGTTCAACATCTTCTTGGCAGATGGGTCCCGTATAAAATCAGGGGTGGTGGACCAGGAGACACCACCCATTTTCACCACAATGGCAGACCATCACCAGGAGTTCCTCCGTTTGGATGCCATCGCATCCCCCCTTTTTCCAGTCATTCTGGGGCTCCCTTGGCTGAGGGCCCATAACCCCCAGATTGACTGGGAAAAGGGAACAATTCAATTTCGCTCACCCTATTGTTTGAGTCACTGCCACGTCACAGGATCCGTGGTTCCCCGGTTCCTCCTGTGCTTGGATGGCGACACCGATCTATCCCAGGTTATTCCTCCGGCCTACCATGACTTCTTAGACGTCTTTAGTAAGCGAGGAGCTGATGTTCTCCCTCCGCACCGTTCCTACGACTGCCCCATAGACCTCCTACCCGGATCTGAAATCTCATTCGGCCGTATCTTTCCCTTGTCCGAAACAGAATCGGGAGTACTGAGGGAATACATTGACGAAAACCTTCGGAAGGGATTTATTCGTCCATCCACATCCCCAGCCGGGGCCGGGTTATTCTTCGTAGACAAGAAGGACAAATCGTTACGGCCCTGCATAGACTACCGTGACCTGAACAAAATAACGGTAAAGAATCGTTATCCCTTACCCCTAGTCCCCGAGCTCCTCCAGAGATTGAGATCGGCAACGATATTTACTAAATTAGACCTGCGGGGGGCCTATAACCTTGTCCGTATCAGGGAGGGGGATGAGTGGAAGACGGCGTTCCGTACGAGATTCGGTCACTACGAGTATTTGGTGATGCCGTTCGGGCTCTGTAATGCTCCGGTGACCTTTCAGCACTTTATCAACGATGTTTTTCGTGACTTTCTCGATATTTTCGTGGTGGTTTATTTGGATGACATCCTAATTTTTTCCCCCTCACTGGAGGTTCATCGGGGTCACGTGATACGGGTATTAGAACGGTTGCGTCAACACGGGCTATACGCGAAGGCAGAAAAGTGCTGTTTCGAACAGCACAAAATCACGTTCTTGGGACTGGTTCTCTCTTCCGCGGGGGTCGCGATGGATCCCCAGAAAGTCACGGCGATCTTAGATTGGCCAATACCCGCCGACAAAAAGGGGGTACAGCGTTTCATCGGTTTTTCCAATTTTTACAGGAAGTTTATTAGGAACTTCTCCGGTCTGGTCTCCCCGATCACGCAACTGATGAAACAAGGGGTCCGCTTTAAGTGGACTCCCGAAGCGCAGACAGCATTCGAAAAGCTCAAAGAATTGTTCACCTCTGCTCCCATTCTCTGCCATCCAGATGCTTCTCTCCCATATGTTTTGGAAGTGGACGCCTCCGAAAATGCGGTAGGAGCGGTTTTGTCCCAAAGGAATGGTACCAAGGAACTACTGCACCCTGTGGCGTTCTTCTCCAGGAAGTTGACACCAGCGGAACGTAACTATGACATTGGAGATCGGGAGCTCCTGGCCATTAAAACTGCTCTTGAAGAATGGAGGTATTTACTGGAAGGAGCCACACACCCAATCCTAATATTCACAGATCACAAAAACCTTGAATATTTAAGAACGGCAAAACGACTGAGACCTCGCCAAGCGAGATGGGCTCTTTTCTTCTCTCGATTCTCATTCCATATAACGTACCGACCCGGTACTAAGAACACTAAACCAGACGCTCTGTCCCGCATGTTTGAGGACCCCGACGACGCTGTGGTACCTGACACCATCTTACCTTCTGGGAGTTTCCTCGCTCTACAAACGGAACTTCGCTCCCGGCTTCTCGATGCTTCTGTAGGACTACCAGTTCCGTCTGGGTCACCCCTCCAGAGCCATGGTGGGCTATTTTGGAAGGAAGACCGGATCATGGTCCCAGAAGAAGTGCAAACCTTGGTCCTAGGGCACTGCCACGACCATCCAATGGCGGGCCACTTCGGGGTAACGAAAACTCTGTATCTACTACGGCGCTCGTTCTGGTGGCCAGACATGATCAAGGATTGTGAGCATTACGTCCGAACTTGTCCCACCTGTCAAAGGAACAAGCCCTCCAGGAGCAGGGCATGGGGATTGTTACGTCCATTACCCATACCCAAGCGGGCCTGGCAAATGATAGCCATGGATTTCGTGGTCGAACTTCCACCATCCCAGGGCTACACTGCAATAATGGTGATCGTCGACCGCTTCTCAAAGATGGCACATTTTGTGCCCCTGGAGAAGACCCCATCAGCACCAGAAACGGCACGGATCTTCATCAAGGAAGTGGCTAGGCTTCATGGTGTTCCCGAAGATATAGTGTCAGATCGGGGGGTCCAATTCACCTCCAGGTTCTGGAACGCCTTATGTAAATCGCTGGGAATCAAGCTGTCGCTTTCATCCGCCTACCATCCACAGACCAACGGCCAAACTGAGAGGACAAACCAGACGCTGGAACAGTACTTACGGTGCTACACATCCTACCTTCAGGATGACTGGCTGTCGTTGCTGCCTTCCACGGAATTCTCATACAACAACTCGAGTCACTCAGCTACGGGTCAATCCCCGTTCTTTTCCAATTATGGGTATCATCCCACATTCCTCCCTGATCTGATGCCTGAGAATCCGGTACCGGCATCTCAAGACATCTTGAACTTCTTTTCTATCAATAACAAGACAATTCAGGAAGCCATCGCTAAAGCCCAAGAGGACAGTAAAAGGGCATTCGACAGAAAGAGAAGAGGAGAATTACTGCTTCAACCAGGGGATCAGGTTTGGCTAGCAACAACCAACTTGAAGATGCTGTGTCCTTCAAGGAAGCTGGGGCCCAAGTACATTGGCCCATTTCCGGTAAAACGAGTAGTTAACGAGGTGGCCTACAAACTCGAGCTTCCGCAGACCTTCAAGATACATCCTGTGTTCCATGTATCTCTCCTGAAGCCATCCAGACCGGATCCCTTCCCGGACCGTGAATCCAGACCTCCCGAGGCAGTCACCATAGGTGACCAGGAGGAATATGAAGTGGAGACTATCCTCAGTTGCCGAAGGAGGGGGGGCCAGACACAGTTCCTGATAAAATGGAAGGGGTATGGCCCTGAGGAGAACTCATGGGAACCCGCCCAGAACGTCCACGCACCCAGGCTCATCCGGGAATTTTGTCGTGCTCACCCGCGGTGGAGAGGTCAGTGGGGCTCCCGGAGGGTGCAATGTCAGGGATCGCGGCTCCGTGGTCCACGATCGCAGCTCTGTCCCCCGCGCATGCGCATTGGCGGCAGATCGCGCCGGGACACAGGCACTAGGTCCCGGCGAGCCGCGGCTGACAGGACGCCGCGCATGCGCAGTAGGTGCCGGGGGCGCGCCTCAGGCGTCCAATGACAGCCGGGGGCGCGTCCTAGCCGGCCAATGACAGTGCAGGGCGCACTATTTAAAGATGCCCTGCACTGTCACAGATTGCCGCAAGGTCTTCCTGTGATCCTGAGTTCCTGCACCTGTCTAGTGACCCTGATTGACCCTGACTACGCTGCCTGCCCCTGTGATTGACCCGGATTGCCCTGACTATTCTGCCTGCTCCTGTGATTGACCCGGATTGTCCTGACTACTCTGCCTGCTCCTGCGTTTGACCCGGATTGCCCTGACCATTCTACGGATTGACTTCCCTGCTGACCCTGCGTGTGACCCGACTACTCTTCGCCTACCGATTCTGTACCCCGCTTACCCTCACGGGCCCACGATCCGTTACTACCCTGCTGCGGCCGCCATCCTCTTCATATCTGGCTCTCCCGGTACCTGTCCCCAAAGGTCTCCTCAGCCACTGGTGGGCCTGCTCGGAGGTCGTGACCTGGCCCGGGACTGTTTCAAGTCCATCCCCACCATCAGGGGCTCTGGTGAAAGCACAGCCCGGGCTTAGACCCCACGCTCTGAGTAGGTCTGTCAGTTGGCAGCCTGAGGCACCACCTGGCGGATCATAACAGAGGTGTGGAAAAAACACAAATGTTAATATTTGGAAAATAGTAAAGAAGAAAGACAGAAAGAGAGGGGAAAAGGTGGGGGGCAAGAGGAGAGAGAGGGGGAAGGGGACGGTGGAGATTCCTGAAGACCTGGGTAAGAGTCAAAACCTAGGAAATGCCCAAACCATGTGGGGACAGGGTAGGAAGGGTGTATGACCACCAGGGATTCCATATTTTTTAAAATTTACCATGGGAGTCATGTAAAATTCTGGACATTTGTTCATGTAACATCAGGGTCATCAGATTGGTTTTCACTGCTTGAAATGGCACTGATGGTTTCTTCCATGCCTTGGCTATGGCTCGTATAACGGCAATAAACAAGTAGGTGGCAAGATCTTGTTGGTATGAGAATAAACCCTCGATTAGGCAATGTAACAGCTAGTTTAGCTTCTTTGGGGACGGCGATATGGAATAAGGCACTTAGGTGGCCAAAAACCCTGGATCAGAACCCCGTGAGATGTAGTGATGTAGTTCACACCCCCAAGTGTGAACTACATCACCATGTTGACTGCAGCCTCTGAAACATCTATTGCTATAGCTGCGGTTCGAATTTGCGATTCGGACTGGGACCCAATACCACCTCAAAAGAACTTTGTATGCAGCTTCCATTGTGGTTTTGTTAAAAGAGCATTTTGAGATGGAAGACCAGGCTTTGCCCCAGTCCTCAGGGTCAATGGGAGTTCTCAGATCTCTCTCCCAGCTAGACTTGTAGGAAGAGGGAGAGTCAACAGCATTCAAAGAGGAGTAGATAGTGCCTGAGGCTCCCGAGGAGTGCTGACAGATGTGTTCGAAGGCTGTAGGTTGATAGGGAAACATAGAGTTGCATATCAGAGAAGCCACGCAATGACGGAGTTGAGCATAGCGAAAAAATTCCGCTGGCGGTGCTCTATAAGCTTCATGGATGGAAGGCCAAGAGGGGGAGGTGCAGGATGTGAGAAAGTGGTGAACCTGGGTGAAGCCATGAGTCAACCTCCAGGTAAAAGTAACTGGCTGTTCCTGGTCTGGAGGAAAGAGAGGGTTGTTAAACAGCAGAAGGAGGGGTAGAAAAGGGAACATAAGGTTGTAGGAATAGTGGAGTGAAGGGGTGCAAAGCCTGTGGGCGAGTCACAGCCGAGCCATCACAGAAGTTGGTGCACAGTTGGGGAGTTCCAAGAGTACCCACAGGGGGACATCCGTGGTGGCATGAAGCAGGGTGAGTTGAGAGATTTGCGCTTCTCTGTAGTTCTTTGCCACATTAGAACTCTCAAGCCTCCTATAGTCTGTGGGTATATAGAATAAAGCAGGAAACTTTGGGGCATTTATAAGCCCAGATAACAGAGAGAATGCTGTTTTGTAGTATGTATAAGAAAAAAGAAGGTACTTGGACAGCAGAGTCTGTAAGTAATATAGAATTTTTGGGAGGATGGTTATTTTTATTGCATGTATAACGCCTATCCATGATAGGGAAGGAAATTGCCATGACTACATAAAAGAAGTAACAGACCAAAGAAGCGGGTAGTTGTTAGTTGAGAATAGAGTGGAGTAGGAAGGGGTCAGCTTGACTCTTAGGTAGTCTAGGGAGGAGTTCACCCAGCAATAGCGAAAACACAGTTTGAGATGTGAAACAGAGGAGGGAGGCAGGTAGTTGTTGAGTGCTGTTATTTTATGAGGATTAACCTGAAGGCCAGATAGTTCTGAGAAGCCAGGGAGAAGGTGCTGCAGATTAGGCAGAGTGATTAAGGGGTTGGGTAGAGTAAGAAATACATAATCTGCAAACAGGTTTACTTTGTATTGAGTACCCACATGGGGAATACAAACATTTGCTCTATTACATTCAAGAGCCCTCCAACAAATCATCTTTTTGATCTGGAACAGACATGCTCCTTCTCCCAACCTACTTATGCTCCTCTCCAGCCAAGCAAGGGACTCCTTATCTTGGTGGATTTCAAGGCAAGCCTCAAAAATAGGGAGGTAAGTGATAACAACAGACTCTAGTCTTTTAGGCTGGGGAGGAGTGTTTAAGTCCCTCATGGTCCAGGGAACATCGTCACCAGTGGGAGCCAAGCTCCCAATCACAATTCTAGAGCTCTTTTGGTTGGTTCTACAACACTGAAATCCCTTTCGCAAGGATACCAATATGACTACAGTCAGACAATTTAATGGCTGTGGCCTATATCAACCATCAAGATGGCACCAGGAGTCATGCAGCCTTGAGGGAGGCAAGCCAGATAATCTAATAAACGGAAACACTGTGCATTGATCTCTGCAGTACCAGGAGTGGAAAACTTAAGAGCAGACTTTCTCAGCCACTACCTGGGTCAAGCGGAATGAGCCCTTCACCCAAATTTTTTTAATTATCACATGTACTTATATAGTGCCATCAAGTGCTGATCTGATATGTCAAAAATGGGGGACCCTGGGTGTGGACATAGTAGATTCCAGATTTAACAACAAACTTCATCTCTCTATAGCTAGGCCCAAAGATCCTCTAGCTCTAGCCTTGGATGCCTTTATAATTCTCTGGTCTCAGTTGAATCTAATCTATGCCTTCGATCCAGTGCAAATTCTACCTTGTCTGCTCAAAAAGATAGAACAAGAGAGGAAATTGGTGATTCTAATGCCTTGATTCTCTGTGCCTTGAATTCTGACCTTCTTCTTCTTCTTATTAATATTATTATACAGTATTTATAAAGCGCCAATAGTTCGCTCAGCGCTGTACATTACAAAGGGAGACAGAACAATACCAATACAATGCAAAACATGAGGGAATTGAGGGCCCTGCTCTTTCGAGCTTACAATCTAGGAGGGAGGGGATGGTGGCACAGGAGGAGAAAGCTGTAGGGGATGGAGTGGTAGGAAGAGTGGAGGAGGTCGGCAAGTTAGCAGGGGGTGGGGTAGGCTTCCCTAAAGAGGTGGGTTTTCAGGGTGCGCCTAAAGGAGAGGAGAGTAGGTGATAATCTGATGGGTTGGGGCAGGGAGTTCCAGAGGATGGGTGACACCCTAGAGAAGTCCTGGAGGCGGGCGTGGGAGGAGGAGACCAGGGAACTAGAGAACAGGAGGTCTTGTGAGGAGCGGAGTGTGCGTGCTGGGCGGTACTTGGATATTAGGTCAGTGATGTAGTTCGGGGCAGTATGGTGGACAGCTTTGTATGTCAGTGTTAGGATTTTGAATTTGATCCGTTGCGCAATCGAAGCCAGTGGAGGGATTGGCAGAGGGGGGTGGCAGAAACGGAGCGGTTGGAAAGGTGAATGAGTCTGGCACCTGTATTCAGGATCGACTGAAGCAGGGATAGCCAGCGGCGAGGCAGGCCAGTGAGGAGGGAGTTGCAGTAGTCGAGTC
Organism: Staurois parvus; assembly: GCF_062004578.1. Lineage (NCBI taxonomy): Eukaryota > Metazoa > Chordata > Amphibia > Anura > Ranidae > Staurois > Staurois parvus. Next base: position 7,834,021 of record NW_028318022.1, on the reverse strand, counting down.
GTGATATGATGAGGGAGTGGATGAGCTGTTTAGTGGTTTCTGGGGTTAGGAACGTGCGTATTTTGGTGATGTTGCGGAGGTGGAGTCTGCATGAGTTAGTTAAAGATTGGACTTGGGGCTGGAAGGATAGGTTGGAGTCCAGAATGACACCAAGTACTCTGGCCTGTGGGGCTTGTTTGATGGTGGCGTTGTTGGACATGACGGAGAAGTCAATGGGGGGTGGTGTCCGGGCTGGGGGGAAGACAAGAAACTCAGTTTTGGAGAGGTTCAGTTCTTATGAACAGATCTTGACCAAAACTTTGCCTTAAGCACTCTGAAATTACAGGTCTTGGCCTTGTCCACTCTCCTTCAAAGACCTCTGATTTCACTCTCCCTTGCTAAAACTTTTCTTCAAGGTGTATCTTGCATCAAGCCCTCTTTGCAGCACCTTGTGCTTCTGTGGATCTCACTTTAGTTCTCTCTGCCCAGCAGAAACCATCCTTTGAATCTCTGTCTTTTACCTAAATGAGGACATTCCAGTCCTACCATCATTATGACCTGCGCCATAGCATCCTAAAGAAATCTCTCTTTATTGCCTGGACATAGAGCCATTAGAGTCAGGCTCAAAACTACAGCTTCAATCACACAGATCTATTCTCTGAAAGGGATTAGAAATCTGATCTGTATCTAAGCACCTGGGCCTCAACAACCATTTTGTTAAATCCTTCAAAAAGAAGCAGAATGCACGATTTGACCATGGTATAGTAATGGCCAGTCTGGCAATCACCACAGCGTGTCTCTGAACAGGCAAATCTGGTATAAGTACCAAGCTCTCTGGGCCAATCTGAAACTATGAAGATAACTGGGATAGAAGAAGCTGGATTAACCTTCAAAGTGGTAACACATAAGCATATTGATCCCACTGTACTGTTATGGAATACTCCAGGGTCTTGCAAAAAACCTGTTCAGTTTACTGTTGAAACAGGATGCATCCAAAACCACTTCCTGCGCTCCTCACTGCACACAAATCTGCTTAAAGTCCTCTTGTAAATCTGCTTGCTGGATTTCCATGCTGGTAATATGCATTACCCGGAGGGCCACAACTCGCTGCTCCTCCCCTCTGAGAGGCTTTTTTATGCTCTCTGTTGGTTCACATATGCCAGGACCATGACATTTGACTGGACTTACATTGGATTAGTCTTCTGAAGGGGTGGTCCAGTGAATCCGAGGCAGCTGTATCACCCACAGCTCCAACAAATTGATGATACAGAGACTGGACTCCTCTGGGGACCAACAACCCACTGCACTAACAGAGTGCCTAGAACTCTGCTTCAACCGAATGGACTTATGTCTATTGTGAGAAATTTTCACCTGAGAGGGAGGGAGGATTTGCCCAATTTCAGCAAAGAGGAACTGAGCCATCACGAGAGAAACCTTCAGCTGTAGTCAGAGGCCTTTTTTTCTGTCCATTGAAATAGGTTACTTATCCCACCTTGACAGGATCTTACTCTGCAATGTCCTTTTATGGGATTCAGTGACTGCCTCAAAAAAAAGCAATGTCAGGCCCAAGACTCTCATTACAGGATCTTATTGTGCAGAGAGTATCAGAACTATGTCCCAATCTCAGCATCTGTAGTTTTTCCTGAGGAATGCACACTCTTTCCTATCCCGTATCCAGAATCAGAGCTAGATTTTTCAGCATAGAGTTTAACCACTTTACCTCTCGCACCTGTTCACCACCTATGGACCAGAGCATTTTTTTACATTTTTGCTATGGACCTGTTTATTTGGCATCAACTTTATCATTTCTAAAGATACAAATGTAATACATATATTGTTTTTTTAAGAACAAACAAGGCTTTCTTTTCGTGAATATTGTCTAGCAAGAATTTTTTTTTTTTCCGCAATCCTTAAACAATTAAACATGACAAAACACACTTTTTTCTTTTTTTTGAGCAGTGTTAGTTTAAAAATAAACAGTGTTACTCCACATATGAAGTGTAGATTTTAATATGTAATTTGTCCTGTTTAAAATTACACTAAAATTATGATTCTGGTACAAAGCATTGCAAAGTTATTTACAAATTAAATAAAGTGGCTTTTTAAACTTTTTTTTTGCTTTTTTAAATGTGGAATTTGTAAATATATGTTAAAGGTGTACAAATATTAAGAAGCAAAACAAACAAAAACAAAAAAATTTTAAATATTACTAGGTAATGAAATAGACACCACCAAAAGAAAAAAACAGTTAATTGGGGCTGATTAGAGTAAACTAAGGGTTAATAAGAGGTTAAACAGAGGAACCTTAAATTAAAAAACAAAATAAAACTTTTTTTTACTTGTCAGGATACTTTATCTGACTTCATCTGCAGATAGAGTTCATCCCTTTGATCTGTAGATGAATAAACAGATACAAAATGAAACAATGTTTCTTTTGAGCAATGTTGTTGATAAACGTTGTCAGTCTGCTTTTCTTTGACAGCTTCATCTGTCAGAACCTTCTCTGTGTACTTGGCCGGGAATTGCTGAGTACTGTGACAGGGGAAGTCCTGGAAGCAGGGCAGAAAGACTGGACATTGTACACATGCCCTGTGTACAATGATGACATTTTTTGCTCATGTCTAACAGGTCCAGAGTCTGCAGAGTGATGTCAATGTTGATTTCATCCAGGTAGCCCACTATGAGGTTGCCCATCAGCCACAGGAGGGTCTGAGTAAGCAAACATCTTAGTTGACAACCAGGGAGCAGGGGCGGACTGACCATTTGGGTACTCAGGTACTGCCCAAGGGCCCAGGGTCAGTCAGGGGCCCTATGAGATGCCCCTGGTACCTTTCATAGGCTTTTTTGGGTGTAGTTTTAGTGTGGGCTAGGACACAGGGGCCCCATGATCCCCTATTGCCCGGGGGCCCCATGAGTTGTCAGTCCACCCCTGCAAGGGAGCCAAAGTCATTCCAAACTGGCAGTGATGTTCTCCTACAATAAAGTGCAAGACTTCCAAATATGGGGATGTACAGTAAATATAAGCATTCCAGGTGTCTATGGCAGCCAGAACTTCTCAATGGAGTGAAACAACCATCCAGCAAACCAACTTCATGCAGATACTTTGAAATCTCATAGAGACATTTAGATATTTTTCATCCAAGACTGAATAAATTACATTAGAAATACTAGGCGTAGTGACACCCCCAGCAGCAATGGCGCCCTAGGCTGTAACAAATCAGTCACAGCGTAGTCACTAATTAGCAACCTGACAGTACATCTGTGTTGTGAAAATATTTCTAACTATTCTCTATGTAAGTTAAAGTGAATCTAAAAGTTCATTTTCGTCTTTTTTTTGTAAAATAACAAACATGTCTATACTTACCTACTATGTACAGTGGTTTTGCACAGAGCAGCCTAGATCCTCCTCTTCTCGGATCCCCCGCAGGCTCTTCTGGCTCCTCCTGTCTGTTGGGTGCTCCCACAGCAAGCAGCTTGCTATGGGGGCACCCGCTGCTCCATGTGTCCATTTACATGTGAAGCCAAGGGTTGGCCCTGCCCCCTCTCTCCATGTTGGCTGACTGGCTGTGATTGACTTTCTGTCTCAGCCAATGAGGAGGCAGAGACCCGGGACAGCCGAGGCTGTCATTCACATCGCTGGATTGCGATAGGGTGCAGGTAAATATTGAGGGGGTTGGGGGCACTGCTGCACACAGAAGGTTTTTTACCTCCATGCATAGAATGCGTGAAGGTAAAAAACCTTCAGCCTTAAACAACAATAAAGCTTACCTGTAGGTAAAATGAATATCTCCTAAACGTGCACCGTTTAGGAGATATTCTATGGAGCAGCAGTCAGTGACATCACCGGTGCATGCACTCTGAAGGAACAGCATACCCATGCCACTCCTTCAGGGCTGTGTGCCCTGGCCAAGACTCCTAGGCGCATGCACTGGAGTGATGTCTTTGGCAGCCCGGCCATTCAACCAGCCATAGCCTGCAAAACCGGAAGGTGAAAATGGAAGCCTCTACAGCGGTGACAATGTGCCGCTGGACGGCTTTGTTCTAAGGTAAATCTTTCTTAATGTGCTAGTATGCGATGCATACTAGCACATTATGATATTACCTTACAGAAGGAAACTTTTTTGTTTGTTTTAACAAGTTTACTACTACTTTAATTAAATGCAATGTAAATTACATTAGATTCCTTCATAAATACCAGGGTTGATTTACTAAAGGCAAATAGACTGTGCGCTTTGCAAATGCAGCTGTTTCAGAGCTTAGTAAATGAGGGGAAGCTCTGTTGACTTACATCATCCAGTCACATGCAAGCAAAAATGCTGTTTTTTTATTTTCCTTGCATGTGATTGGGTATTCTTTGCAAAGCAAAGCTTTACCTAATTTCCTAAACTCTGGAGCAACTGCACAGTCTATTTGCCTTTTGTAAATCAACCCCACTGTATTGATATCCCTGCTTTCATTATGACCTATCTCCCATTACATTGTAACCATATGAATATTATGTGCATCTTTTTTTTTTCTGTTTGTTGACACTCATTGTTATGTCCTTATACAAATGGTGCCTACACCCTGTTCCAAAATAATTATGCAAATTCTATTTAAGTGTCACAAAGATTAAATATTTTGTTTTTCAGTTTAACTCATGGATGGCATTGTGTCTCAGGGCTCTTTTGATCACTGAAAACAATCTCGGACACCTGTGATAATCAGATTCTCAGGTGAGCCCAATTTAATCAAAAACTACTAAAGGAGGGTGTTCCACATTATTAAGCAGAGCACCATTTTCAAGCAATATGGGGAAGAAAATGGATCTCTCTGCTGCCGAAAAGAGTGAAATAGTTCAATGCCTTGGACGAGGTATGAAAACATTAGATATTTCACGAAAACTTAAGCATGATCATCGCACTATTGAGAGATTTGTGGCTGATTCAGAGCACAGACTCGTTCGTGCAGATAAAGGCACATTGAGGAAGATTTCTGCCAGATCCATGCATCGGATCAAGAGAGCAGCTGCTAAAATACCATTACATAGCAGCAAACAGATATTTGAAGCTGCTGGTGCCTCTGGAGTCAGACGGACATCATGGTGTAGAGTCCTCCAGAGTCTTGCAACTGTGCCTAAACCTTCTATTCAGCCACCACTAACCAATGCTCACAAGCAGAAACGGCTGCATTGGGCAGAAAAATACATGAAGACTAATTTTCAAACAGTCCTGTTCACTGATGAGTGCTGTGCAACCCTGGATGGTCCAGATGGATGGAGTAGTGGATGGTTGGTGGACGGCCACCATGTTCCAACAAGGCTGCGACGTCAGCAAGGCGGTGGTGGAGTCATGTTTTGGGCCAGAATCATGGAAACAGAGCGGGTCGGCCCCTTTAGGGTCCCTGAAGGTGTAAAGATGACCTCTGCAAAGTATGTGGAGTTTATGACTGACCACTTTCTTCCCTGGTACAGAAGGAAGAACTATGTTTTCTGTAATAAAATCATCTTCATGAATGACAATGCACCATCTCATGCTGCAAAGAATACCTCTGCATCAATGACTGTTATGGGGATAAAAGGAGAGAAAGTCATGGTGTGGCCTCTATCCTCCCCTGACCTCAATCCTATTGAGAACCTTTGGAGCATCCTCAAGCAAAAGATCTATGAGGGTGGGAGGCAGTTTACATCCAAACAGCAGCTCTGGGAGGCTATTCTGACATCTTGCAAACAAATTCAAGCAGAAACTGTCCAAAAACTCACAAGTTCAATGGATGCAAGACTTGTGAAGCTGCTATCAAATAAGGGGTCCTATGTTAAAATGTAACGTATTCTTACAAATAACCTCCAATTTAAGAGTTGTTCTTCCCCTAATAACCCCTAATTAATTGGTTTTAGCAGGGGTCCCTGATATCTGAAAATTATTTTGAGGGTTCCTCTGGGGCAAAATGGTTGAGAAAGGCTGTGCATTATTATTGTGTGTGTTATTCTGAAAAGGCAGTATAAAGAAAAGGTGTTGGTGAAAAAAAATGAAGGGATGGTTTCTTAAATTGTGCTTGGTAATCGAGGGCAGAAACAATACCTAGAAAAGCTGCTTGTACAGAATGGATATGCCTCAGATATGGAGGCACCGACATTTGGAAATAGTAATTAGCAAGATCTGTATTTACCACTTGTCGACCGCGCACTATAGCTTTACTGCTATAGCGTGGGCTGGCTGCTCAGAATCATGTATATATATGTGATTCGGCTCTTCTGGGCAGGGGGCATGACTCTTGGCCAGACCCACCAATTATCGGAGCAAGTGGTAAACAGCACAGATCTCTCTACTGACAGTGGGGAAGTGCCAGTTTTTGTGCAGGGTGACAAAAATGGCCACATCCCTTGATAGAAGAGCACACATTACACATAGCTAGGCACACAGTAAGCCCTTTGATTTCCCCAGATGTTAACCCCCTTCCTGCCCAGTGTCATTAGTGTCACTGCATTTTATTAGCACTGATCACTGTATTAGTGTCACCAGTGATGTCAGTGTCAGTTAGCCAGTGTCAGAATGTCCACTGTACCACAGTTCCACTATCAATCCCTGATCACTGCCGATTCTAGTATAAAGAAAAATTAAATATATATCTTTTCATTTATATATGCTATTTGTAGATATGCACCTATTGGGATTCCTTTTTACCAAAGACATGTAGCAGATTACATTTTTCCTAAATTAATGAAGAAATCTCATTTTAATAATTTTTTTATTGGATATGTTTTATAGCAAAAAGTAAAAAAAAAAATTTTCTCAAAATGTTTGTACTTTTTTCATTTATAGTGCAAAAAATAAAAAACAAAGTAGTGATCAAATACCACCAAAAGAAAGCTCTATTTGTGTGAAAAAAAATTATATAAATTTCATTTGTGTATAGTGTTGCATGACCAGGCAATTGTCAGTTAAAGTAGCGCAGCGCCATATAGCACAAAATGGTTTGGTTATGATGGGGGAGGGATTAAATCTTCCAGAGGGCAAGTGGTTAAAGAGCTCATTCCTCAGTATTCATGCTCCCAATTAATCTAACCACAATAGACTGCAGTAGCCAGTCCTATTCCCCCCACACTATATAAACCATTCATGTTCCACTTCTCAATACACTCATTTCCCCAGGCCTTTCTTTTATACACAGTGCCTATGGGTTATAAGCACCCCTCTCTACTAAATGCAGTGCTTTACACTATATATTATGTAAACTTTCTAATGTTCTTCTCTTTATTATATGCAGTGCCTCATTATTGTATACAGTACAGTATAAGTCACTGTTTCTCTATTACGCACACTGCTTTATGCCTCACTGTATATACATGCAGTGTATCAAGCTTTACAGAAGCACATTATACCACTCTGTTAAATGCAGTGCCTCATACTTTGCTTGGAATGCCTGACACATCTCTGTTGTAATCAGTGACTCACATCTGTGTGTTGCATGCAAAACCTCTTGCCTTTGTTTTGAATGCAGTGCCTAACACTGCCATTTTACATTCAGTGGCATACCTCTCTGTTGCCTTGTTAGTTTTGTGGAGTGTGCTTTATGCCTCTCTATTACAGCTCCTTGCCTGTTATATACAGGGAATCATGCCTCTCTATTAGGCTCTATGTACACTGCAGCTGATAAACTGAAGTTTAGGAGCTTTTCTGCATTTTTTCAGCAACCCCTGAACTCTCCCTAATGTTTTCCTATGTGTCCATGTACACTATGTCATTTACAGTCGTTTACTGGCAGTTGAGTTTACAGTTGATTTTTTGAATGCACCAAACTTGCGTTCAGGAGTAGATTTTATCAGCATGCCAAATGCTTGTAAACGTGGCTAACAGCGTTTATAAGCGTTTGCGTTTGGAAATTTTTTTTAACTCTTCCATTTCCAGATGCTGTCCAGAGCCTTTTTTCATCATGAAAAATGCATGCAAAGCGTTTTCCCAGTACTCAAATGGACCTGGTGCACCATACTTTGAGGTTTCGCATGAAAGAAAATATGTAGACACTGCTGCAATAATTTCTGCACAGAAATGAGCTGGAACACATCCTAACACCACCAAAAAAAAAAAGACAGCTAATCTCAACAATCTTTCTGCTTCTGCTCTCTATTTCTCTCAAAATGTCTGAAATAGTTAATTTTTTTACTGTTTTTCAGTGCATTCTGGAAGGTCTCCTGAGGTTATCTTTAAAAAATGCTTCTAAACGCAAACGCTCATAAACGCGCATAACACAGTATGCAAACATGGCTAAACAGACGGTTTTTAACCTACATTTTCCAGCAGTCAGTTTCCATCGTTCAGAAGTGTCCCGTGTACATGGAGCCTTAGTGTTTCACTCCTCTTCTACATACGGGTGTCTCACATCTCTCTACTAAATGTAGTGTTTTACACATATATTATAAAACTTTCTAATACCTGTACTGTATGCAGCACCTTGCAGGAAACACTGCCTCATACATCTCTATTACACACAGTGGCTCATGCTTCTGTATTACTTGCAGTACCTGATTTCCCTGTATTATTAACAGTGCCCCATGACTCTATTACATTCAGAGTCTTTACTTCTCTCTTACAGCTAGTTCCTCTTGCCTGTTATATGCAGGGAATCATGCTTTTCTATTAGTATCTCACTCCTCTACTACATACAGTATCTCAAAACTACTAAATGCAGTGCTTTACACCATATAGTATATAACATTCTAATGCCTGTACTATATGCAGCAGCTTGCAGAAAACATTGTCTCATACATCTTTATTACATGCAGCGGCTCATGCTTCTGTATTACTTGCACAGCCTCATTTCCCTGAATTATGAACAATGCCTTGTGCCTCTTTATTATTATTATACAGTGTTTATATAGCGCCAAAAGGTTTGCTCAGCGCTGTACTACATTCAGTGTCTCATATCGCTCTATTACACTGTATGTAGTGTCTCATTCTATTTGCGTTAGGTTCAGTGCTTCATACCTCTCTTTTACAAGTGGTACCACATACATGTTATTTACTGTATATGTAGTGTGTCACATCTCTACTACAGGTTTGGTGTAATAGCTCTGTATAACCTGTAGGTCCTCATAAGTGGTATATTTAGTTATTGTGTTGCCCTAGGCCAGTGGTGGGCAACCTTTTTTTTCAACTGAGCCAAATCTCGCCAAAACCACAATTGAAATTTATTTTGAGAGCCACATTTTTAAAACTGAAAATACATCCCCCATATAGTAATTCATCCCCCATAGTAATTCATCCCCCATATAGTAATTCATCCCCCATAGTAATTCATCCCCCATAGTAATTCATCCCCCATATAGTAATTCATCCCCCATAGTAATTCATCCCCCATATAGTAATTCATCCCCCATAGTAATTCATCCCCCATATAGTAATTCATCCCCCATAGTAATTCATCCCCTATATAGTAATTCATCCCCCATATAGTAATTCATCCCCCATATAGTAATTCATCCCCCATAGTAATTCATCCCCCATATAGTAATTCATCCCCCATAGTAATTCATCCCCCATATAGTAATTCATCCCCCATATAGTAATTCATCCCCCATAGTAATTCATCCCCCATATAGTAATTCATCCCCCATAGTAATTCATCCCCATATAGTAATTCATGCCCCATAGTAATTCATCGCCCATATAGTAATTCATCCCCCATAGTAATTCATCCCCCATATAGTAATTCATCCCCCCTATAGTAATTCATCCCCCATAGTAATTAATTTCCCATATAGTAATTCATCCCCCATAGTAATTCATCCCCCATATAGTAATTAATCCCCCATATAGTAATTCATCCCCCATAGTAATTAATCCCCCATATAGTAATTCATCCCCCATAGTAATTCATCCCCCATATAGTAATTCATCCCCCATAGTAATTCATCCCCCATATAGTAATTCATCCCCCATAGTAATTAATCCCCCATATAGTAATTCATCCCCCATAGTAATTCATCCCCCATATAGTAATTCATCCCCCCTATAGTAATTCATCCCCCCGTAGTAATTCATTCCCCATATTGTGTCAATTCACTTACCTTTGCTCCGCGCGTTCCTCTCGCCGTGTTCCCGCGCCGTTCCGGTCTTCAGGGCGGACTGTGAGAGGAGAGGAGTTTGTCACGCTGCCCCGCCTACATCCTGACAGCCAATGTTTGCCACGCTCCGCGGGCCGGATTAAAAGGTCCGCCGGGCCGTAGTTTGCCCATTGCTGGGCTAGCTGCAGAGTCCTGACTTTTGGGGCGGCCGCCCAAGAGGAGGGAGGGGAGCGGGCGCCCGGCACACAGAAGAGCCGCATTAAAGTGTGTAAAGAGCCGCATGTGGCTCGCGAGCCGCGGCTTGCCGACCACTGCCCTAGGCAATACTAAAATTGGGCACCACCAGCACCCCTGCCACTGTCCACAAACCCCCCCCCCACCACTCTCCGCCAACCACCCCTGTCCCTCCCATCCCACTGCAAAGAGAGAGAGAGAGAGACAGAGTTAGTCAAACACTAACTTTAACCTCTCCAGAAAGCAGCTGGCCATCCCTGGAGCCAAGCCCAGTGTCTTCCTTCCTTGTGCGGGAAGCTTACACCCTCCAGCAGCATGCAGCCTCCTCAGATTCCATGGCGGAGCCTCACCAAGTCCCTATCCCTGCCACATGTGTCCCTTCTTTTGGAAAGGGGGCAGCACCCCCCCAAAAAAAATTGCCGCACTAGGCAAACACCTTGTTTGCCTTGTGGTGAATATGCTGCTGGTCCTCATGCTTATTACACACAGTGCTTCATCTTCCTCTGTTGCACACAGTGCCTGCATGACCTGCAGTGGCTCATGCCTCTCAACTGCACATGGTGCATAATACCTCTGCACTGCTCGTAGTGCCTCTTTCTCTCTCTATCCCAGTACTTTTAAATTCAGGTTATAGAAAAATTCAATTTTGCTGGTAATTTTGTGGTAATCTGACCACATACATTACAAATGAATTGTACAATCTACTAAGGCTTAGTTCTAAAGTGAAATATAATCAAGAAAAAAAAAATGTGTGTAGGAAGTGATTTTAACTGTAATGTGTGTGCAGCATTTAGGTGGCCACACACATTGCAATCTGATTGTACAAAATCTGTATTAAAGTAATATGAAGACCTACCTTAACAGCCTATTGAGTTTATGTTATGGGCAGCACAGTGGCTAAATGGTTAGCATTTCTGCCTGGCAGTATTAGGCTCATTGGTTCAAATCCCAGCCACGGCACCTCCTGCCTGGAGTTTGCATGTTCTCCCTGTACCTGTGTGGGTTTCCTCCCACACTCCAAAAACATGCTGGAAGGTGAATTGGCTCCTGTCTAAATTGGCCCTAGTATGTGTATGTTTGAATGTAAGTTAGGGACCTTAGATTGTATGCCCCTTGAGGGTTAGGGACTGATGTGAATGTACAATATCTATGTAAAGTGCTGCGTAAATTGACAGCGCTATAGAAGTACCCAAAATAAAATAATAAATAAATGTTAAGTCAGGTAGACTGGCACAACAAAGTTGGTAAGAAAACTACAATAGATTGTACAATTAGATTGATGCATGTGTTTTAAATCTGAGTAGGATTACCTACAGAGATTAGACAGCATTTTGAGGTTTAATATAAAAATGTATATCATTATTCATCATTGCATTATGCAAACTAAATTTAGTGGAACAGTCCTATTGCTGCTTCAGATTATTAGATCAGATAAAGTGCGCCTACATCTAGCATACCAATAAGAATCAAAGGGATTTTCAATCTGGGACCCTGTCATCCAGACACTGGTGGCCTTATAGCTGCTTGGTTGATCTGTTAGCGGCTTGGTTATTAAATATATTAGACAGAATTCTTGTTTTAAGAATGTAGCATATGAAATGCATTTATATTTTGTAAACTTTCTCCTAGGCTTGTGAAGAGAAGTTGTCAAATTTCCTCCATTTTTATGCAGCATTGCACATAGGTATTGCTCTGATGCAAATATAGTCTGGGGTCTGAGGTGTATGTTGAAAAATTTAAATACCAACACATTCAGCCAAGTATTAGACAAAGTAACTATTCATGTTTCCAATCACTGTAGAATGCTGAGGACATCTATGGGTGGCAACTGAAATTGCAGTCGATAGTAATGTTTTAGGAACTAGCTTATTTTGTTTTTATTTATTTTAGGTACTTATATAGCGACGTCAATTTATGCAGCACTATATATATATATATATATATATATATATATAGTACATTCATCATCAGTCCCTAACCCTCGGGGAGCGTACAATCTAAGGTGGCGTACAATCTAAGGTTTTCATTTATTTGATAAAACTGACATGATATGCAATGATTTACACAGTACATAGACTCATTCACATTACGTCCTGCCCTCAAAGAACTTGTACTTTAATATCTTTACTTAGCCATAGTACGTATTTGGGTGCATTTAACCAGGTGTTAAAGTTGAACTCAAGTGATGATATATTTTTCATACTTACAATGGGTCAACTTTACCCAATGGAAGTATGCATATGAGATGCCTCAGCAGCCTCTGTGTAAGCTGTAAATCACTATAGTAGCCCTAGCTAGTACAGTGATGGCTGCAACCTTACAGATGCCCTGCCAAGCAGCTGCTCTTCTGCATAGTAAAGAACAGCAGGTTGCTCACTTGGCGTGCTCAGGTTACTAAAGTGGTTCACAGCTTACAGAAGCAGCTCAAGTGTCAAATATGGAAGCTGGTCCAATCTAAGTATGAGCCTTCACCCTGGTTCTATAATGTAAACATGTATATAGGAGTTGCAGTTCTGATTATATTTTGCATTATTTTTACATCTTTGGTATCATATCCTGTTACTTATCTCACAGGCACAACCTTCACACTTTATTTTTCCTGGTGTGTTCTGTACTTTTAATAATGTATGCCTAAGATAGAATAAAAGCAAACCTTTTTTTTTAAATTATGATAACGTTTTGGTGGCCACACATGCTTCCATTTTTTTTGTTCAAAGTGCGATTCAAGACAATCAAAACCACAGTCAAATAGCCATAACTATCCTTCTGATTGATTTAAACTCAATTTAGATTTTTTTAATCAGATATTTGTGTTATTCAGGACAATCAAAACCACAAATAAATAGCCATAACTTCCCTTCCAATTAATTTAAATTCAATTTCGATTGGATTTGATCAAAATGCCTCAATTGGCCAGGGCAGAATATTATGAATCATTGTTCATCAATTCAGAATATTATGAATCATTGTTCATCAATCAGAAACACTGAGATACTTTTTTCATGAAAACAATCATATTTCGAGAAATCAGATTATATTACATGGTGGAAACAGAAGCAATTGATAACTTATGACTGGGAAATGTGATTGATTCTTAACTATAGATCGAAATCCCCTTTCTCATGTGGCATATTGATTCAATGGGTTGCACACTATAAATCACATATAATTTTTTTAGTTAAGTGTATTATTTACCGTAAAAGCGCAGGAGGATATATTTCTGTACACTATAAATCAACTATTCTTATTGGAAGAGATCGATTAGAGAAAAAAATTGATTATTTATTGAAGCAAGTATGGCCACATAAACCCCTGTCAGTTTTTTTTCATCTGCATCCCATTGGAGGGAATTACCCTTCATTTCTTGTTCCATAGTAACAACAAGAACTGAGAGGAAATCCCTCCACAGTTAGGTAATCCCTGGTTGTCATCAGGGTCACCAAAACTAGAGTCAGCATTAGAAGATATCTCCACTAGAAAGGTGGAGGGGAACTTTTCATTAAGATTGATGAGTGGAAATATCACCAATTAAAACACTTTGTCGAGGGTCTTCCGAAACCTATGAGAGGGAGAAAGGAGTGGAATTTGTTTGAGAGGTTGTTGGAATCACGGGGAGATGGGAAACGGGGTACGGCAAAAATTTATAAGATTCTCACTGAGTTAGTCACGGAAGTAAAACCAATGTATATAGAAAAATGGGAAAAGGATTTGGTGATAGAGATAGATGAGGATAAACAGAGGAAAATATATAGATTTACACACGAAAATGTCAGTATGAGAGAGGTGGAGGTAAATTATAAATGTTTGGTAAGATGGCACATCACACCGAGTGTTGAACATAAAATGGGTGTGGAGAGAGCACAAGAGTGTTGGCGGGGGTGTGGGGGGATTGGTACGTGGTTTCATATGTGGTGGGAGTGCCCAAAGATCCAAAGCTTCTGGGAGACAATGGTCAACTTGATAGGGAAGATCTCAGGGATAAAGATAGGATTAGATCCAGAAGTGTGCTTATTACATAATACAGAGCTACCAGTGAATAAATACAAAGATTTGGGTATATGGTACTATGTGAATGCAGCAAAGGGTTTGATACCTAAATTTTGGCATAGTTCAGAGGTGCCGAGAGAAAAAGACTGGGTAGAGAGAGTAAATCAGATTAGTAGGATGGAGAAATTGTATTATATCCAAGAAGACAAGATGGAGATATACAATAGGAGATGGGGGAAATGGGAAGATTTTGTACATCAAACGAATATATGTGAAGCAATGGGAAGTGATAAGTGAAGTTCCTTGGTTTTATAGGGAAAGATGTAAGAGAGAATTGCAGAGTGGGAGGGTGGTGGGATGCGGTAGGGAGGAAGGGTGGAGGGAAGGGAAATAAAAAGGGGGAAATAGAAGGAGATAGGATTAAGAATTTTATATGTTATATGAGATCGTTGAAGAAATGTTTTGTTATGTTCTTCTTTCCTTTTTCCCTTTTTATATGTATTTATAAATATGAAAAATTAATAAATATTTGAATTAAAAAAAAAAAAAAAAAAAAAGAAGATATCTCCACTATTTCTGTTCTGGTGACAACCTAAAATTTGGGATTTTCTTTCACTTTATTCCGATGATAACAGTAAGCAGGACAAACAGAGAGGGTGAATCTCCCTAATGAGAGCCCAGACAGGCATAAAAACTGACAAGGATTGTAACCGCTTTCCCACCACCCTATAGCAGAAATACTGCTACAGGGTGGCAGGGGTGCTCAAAATCATGTATATATATATATATATATATGTGATTTCGCATTTTCAGGTAGGGGGCGCATGCGAACCCTACCCGCGCCACCCATTGGCGGCCTCCCTTGTCGATCACCGGGTCCCAGCCGGTGATTCCCCGCTGGCACCCAGTTAATTCCTCTACACCAAATGTTTCCCTATAGTTATACTTTGATGTCCATACTACTCTAAAATGCTATGATATATGTTAGGGTCACAGGTAATCAAGGACAGGTATCAAGGGAGCTGTCACCTTAGTCAGCACTATACTAGGAACCAGAACTGTAATGAAATGTCTTATTAACTGTCATCCATTTTATACAATGCCTCCATTTGGAGATGTGTGAACAGTTAGTTTCACTTGTAACTTCTCTCTTGTTTTCTGAGAATAGTTTCCGTTTCACTGTAAACGGAACTACCTCATATGGTATCCCTCAGTTTCTGTTCTTCATGTAACTATATTGATAAGAATGGAATGTTTCATTGGTCATCCTAAGATTAAGCAACACTTACTGAGTTCTGTATAACAGTTCTTGTCATGCATTACACTTTTAGAGATTTAGCTTGCACACTTCAGTGTCTGGGGCTTTATTTCTCCCAGTCCTGGTGGTGAAAATAACGAGGACAGGGGCTACAGACATAGGCGGATTCCTTTCAAGTGCTGTAGTTAGAAGTTGCCAGAAAAGAGGGGGCAGCAGTGCAGGGAATTTATAGCTAACCTGAATTATCCGAGTAACTAGCAGTACCTGTCCAGTATTGATACTCCTATAGTCACTTATGGGGATATTATTAAAGGGGTAAGAATTGTTGTGGTACAAGTAAAGAACAATCAAATTTATTTAAACCACCAAACAGAAACATTTCGTGTCTGAGCTGCCACTTCCTCAGTTTAACGGTGTTTCCATAAGCAGTTCAGAACTTCCTGGTTGAAGCTGTACACACCCCGAGAACCACCAACCCACAGACAGTATCCAGCTAACTACTCTGCCTTCAGTAGCTCACTAATCTTTCTCAACATCAACTGAGCATTTGGACATAAGAGATTCTGGGGCCTTCATATAAACTTTAAGCCCTGCACTCACAGTATGCCCTCGGTCTCATGTCTAAGTCTGTCTAGTGCTACTCAATTTGAAAGACTAAAGGACCTCTTATGGCTGAGAAGAGGTACCACAGGGGACAAATCTGGGTTGAATGTGAGTAATGAAATTTGAGCTGCTTTTTTTAATGCTTGAGCTGCTTTTTTTAATGCTATCTGGGGGGACATTTTGGGGGGACAGTTTAAGGCAGAATTGAGCTTTAAAGTTTTTTTTACCACGACCACAAACCTGAAAAACAACTCTGTTGCTTTATTAGAAAAATGATAGGCTTTCCTGCATAGAAAGCAGTTAATGCGTACCTGTCCTATTACCGTTGTGGCCTAACTCTGCTTTGTTGAAGATCTAAGGTTGCACAAGGATTTTTAGCATCACTTCCTAGTGTGTCAAATGCCCAGTACCCCACTGTGGTGTTTGGTTCTTACCGTTGGCCCCTATGTTACTATTATACCCTGCAGTAATATAGGGGCTGGTGAAAGAAAACATAGAGCAGAGGAGGACACTAGCATACATCATTCCCTGATTTGATGAATACTGAAAATTCTGCAGCAAGATTGGATCTTCCATGCAGTGGAGTCAGTGGCACAGGCAGTGGGACAGGCAAGTATAAAGGCTCTTTCGCACCATACATGCATGAAAACTGATGGAAACCGACGTGCAGAATTCACTTGCAGAGACATCAGTTTACATCAGTTTTCATGCTCATTTCAATTAGTTTTATATATCTTGCAGATTCCTGTGTTGAACAAATCTGCAAGTGCCTCTAGTGTTGTGGTGTGAACAGGACACATAGAGAACAATTGATTTTGTTGGTCGTGCCCTTGCAGAACGCACGCAGAAGAACTGACCTCTCTGCACCATGGTGTGAACAAGTCCTAACTGTCTTTGCAGGGATGCAATTTTTTAAATTGTTTTTAAAACAGCAACAGAATTGATTCAACTTGTCAGTTTTACTGTTAGGCATACAGAGTGCTGGTTAGGCTGCACCAGAAGCTCTCAACACAATTAACCTACAGCAGCCTTTAGAACAGCTAAAGAAATGATGTTTGCTGCCCAGAAGAAGCAAAGGAGACCTGTAATAAGTGAGGTTCCCAAAGACTCCTCTTGTGCATTAGATGTCAACACTTTTGGACTGTAGGCTTCACAGGGAGTCAGGATAAGTGTCAAGACAGCCTCTCCAAACCCACTGATACAGTACTGGATCAGTTTTATCATTATCTATGCACAGATTTTTTATATTAGATTTGCCTCAACAGCTTTCCTACTGGGGCCCCTTTCCCATATCCACAGCCCCATAGCAGCAGTAGGCCTGTTATGGCTACAATTACACCTCCATCTGGCAGTAAACCCTTTCTGTTAAAAATGTAAATCATTTCTTCTGCTAAGATTCTACTGCAGTTCACAAAAAAAAAAAAGAAAGACCTGATTATTGTATGTAGATATTCCATTCTCCCTTCAAAATTTATTTTTTCTGGCCTTTGATACCTCTAGTATAGCAGAGCTATATAGCTACAAAGTTTAGCAAGCCCGATTTTTTAATTTTCTTTTTGCACCCAATTAACCACCTCTTTCCAGGTGCAAAGGCTTAGAAGGCCAGTGATAAACTTGCCTAATTCTGGGTACCTTGTTATGACACAGTGCATGGAAGATACTTAGAGCAGGAATAACATGCTGCCTTTATATCGCGGGCGGTGTAAGTAGTGTATGGATTTATCACTTCAGTGTCTGGTGGCATACCTACTTCTATCTCCTCTTGATCTGACCCCAGATCCTTAAATTTACATGTGACATTACAGTCACCCTTATTTTGGGGCTAGAGGTGGGGTAGATGGTGCATTTCTGACTTTCCTCTTTAAAAGATCCCTTTGTTGGCACAGCATGCAGTATCAGTCTTAAATTTAGTACAGGGTCCATCTGAGTGTGTGCTGCTTTAGGTCTCCCATCTTTTATCATCCCATATGTGTGTCGTATTGTGATTATAGCTAGACATTTCAATTCCAGATATACTTTCTTACTATGAGCCTGCTTCAGTCATAAACTCACTGTGAGGTTATGTAGGAGCACTCTTTTTTTCCCATAGGCTCCATATTACTTTCTGAATTACAAACAAAATAAATTCCTTAAACTGTCCTTCATTTAAGACAGTGCATCCATGAGGAAAAGCCCCTGTAAGAAGCTAATGAATTGGGACAAAGATGCTGTAGTTCTAGACATGATGCCTTCAGGCATCCTTCGTATCATAAGCATTCAGATGCATCTCACAGTTCTGGCAGAAGATCGTATAGTGGACAATGTTTAGCAGCAGCAGTGTCACGGCTCTCCTTCTAGTCCTGCTTGTGGGCATAAAAAAATGTAAGAAAATTGCCTGTGCTGCTTGTTTTTAATCTTCAAGGAGGAGCCTTGGCTTAAAAAAAAGGGGACATACATGCATAGAGCTGACCTAATAATATCTAAAATTCACATTCAAAGCTTTCTTTCCAAGAACATTCTGCTGGGTGCTCTGGAAATGGCTACCTTGCTGTCCCTGTTATCCTTCCTACATCTTTCCTTCTAGTCTGCTTCTCATGATGGTGTTCCTGAAATTTCAAAGGGAGGAGATCTTGGCAGTTGGTATTCATCCAATACAACTTTGTAGTCTGTGACACTTTGGCAAATAAAGAAAGCCTCAGTGGTATTCTTCTTTTTAGCAAGATCTTGTTTTTTCCATTCAGACTTCAAAAACTCCATTTAGCAGCATAAAGTTAAAGAGGTGGAGGTTACAAGACATAGATTTCTTCTCAGGGTGACTCCTTGATAAAAGGGAACCTTCATGTCCTCAGAACATTGGTTGAGTTCTTCATGTATATTAA
Source organism: Staurois parvus (assembly GCF_062004578.1). Taxonomy (NCBI): domain Eukaryota; kingdom Metazoa; phylum Chordata; class Amphibia; order Anura; family Ranidae; genus Staurois; species Staurois parvus. The sequence continues at coordinate 7,815,060 of NW_028318022.1, read as the reverse complement.
TGTAATGTTAAAAAGGTTAAATACCATCTGTGGAGTGCTGGTCTTTTCTTTCCATCGATCTGACCAGCACCACTGTTATCAACGCACCAGTTACACTTTATGATTCCTAAAATAGGCCTTCAGGATGGACATACACATTCCTAGCAAAATAAAATCTCAACTTCAGCAGTGTATATATAGCTACATAATTAAGTTTAAAATAAAAGACATCTAGTTCAATCAGTAGAAAAAAAGAAAATTAAATAGAAAATGTTTGAACTTTGTTATCCACCTAAAGGCATTCAAGTCAAACCGGAACTTTTAATTTTACAGGTATAAAAAGGGATGCTAGCGTGGCTGTACTACATGCAGTAGTAAGTGGCAAGTGTGTCCTATTACTGATAGGCGGCACACATGTCACAGGCCAGTCTAGAGACCGTTAATAAAGATGGCAGATAACAGTGTTAGTGCATGCATGGAACAGTGTGTGGTGATGAAGTTTCTTGTGAACGAAGGCATAAAACCCATGGATATCTACAGAAGACTTCAAGCACAGGGGATGATACACTCAGCCGCAGTAAGACATTTGAATGGTATAAATGTTTGAAAGATGGCCGTACATCCATCAGTGACGATCCCAGCCGTGATGGTTCCCAGCCCACAGCAGTCATTCCTGTGAACATTCAGCGCATGGAACACTTGATCTTGGATAATCAATGCATAACCTGTAGTGAAATTGCACAAGAGACAAATCTTTCTGTGGTCAGCATTTCAGCACTTATGACGCAGTGAAGCAGGCTGTCCTAGAATGGTTCAGGTGTACTGACAAATATTTCTATGCCGAAGCTTTCCAGGCATTAGTTAAATCCTGGGATAAGTGTATAAATGTAGCAGAGGAGTATATTGAAAAATAAATGGAGTTTCCACTCCTTGAAATTTGCCCCTTTATTATATAAACTCAGAAGTCCCATTTTGATTTGAAAGCCCCTCGTAGATACAGGCCTATATGCTTCAATTCAGGAGTAGTTCACATTTCTGCAGTAGCAGCCGTACTGGGTAAATAATGAGCATTACCTCTACATGTTGCTTGATTCTTCAAAGCAATTATTATCTTTGTCTGTCTAAAAAACTTTGCTTTCCTAGCTGGGAATTCCAAATGTTTTAGATTCTCTGATAGCTGAATAATTTGATTCTGTACAATCTATTCCGGTATGGTTCCTTATGCTGGCCCTTCATCACTCGGCACTGCAGTACAGTGGATTGATACCAAGTAAACAAGTGGCTTTTAAAATATACTTGATGTCTTTTTTTTTTAAACGAACATATAGTTGCATGATTTGGGAGTACCCTGATATTTTAGGTGGACATTGCATTTGACTGCAAAGTCTTCTTTAATGTGCCCTAACTGAGGGAAAAGAGAATTTCCTTTCAAGTATATAGAGATTTACAATGTACAATTATTGTAGAGCTTGTGGTGGAAATGTCTAGTTTAAGTATGCTCTCTAGAATAGATAGCTGTGCACCCAGAGAAGATGGTGGTACTTATGGGCCTCTGTTCCAGGCCTAAGACATTTTTATTTTATGATAAATGTTGCCCTTGTATTCTGTCTGAAATTTTCTTCCAAATGCATCTCACTGTGGTAAGTGATTTAAAAGGGAAACTAGCTCTTCATAGAGTAGGCTTTACTGGGGTAGTGCTGTGTCTTCATAGAGACAGGAGAATGAGCTCCAAACTGATTTAAATATACCAGTAAGATCCATGTTTCAATAATTATTGTTTATTAGTAATAAGAAGTGTCCTTTTCCCTATGCCTACAACATTATTGACCACTAGGTGGCAGCTGGACCAGCATTTACAGAGAATCTATATAACATGGCTGTTAGGTCAACTTTTTCTTATGTTAGTTTATGATTTCAAAATGATGTTTTACTTTTTTAATTAACATCTTTATTTTATGTGTAAAGTTTTAATACAGGGGAAATCTGTGACATTGCTATCACATATGCTATGTTTTTTGTTTGAAGCAAAAGCACAGCATAATTTGTTTTTATTTAGAACTCTCTCTCTAATATAGAATTCTCATAGGTCCCCTCTGAACAGAGCTGTAAGGGAAGGGAGAGGCCACGCTGCTGACTCAATTTGTTGTGTGTGTAAATCTGATCATTAGCTATTGAACTCTGTAAACAACAAGCTTTTGTTCTCTAAAGCAGTTATGGATAGTCTGGTAAACATGATAAAGAGTGCCTAGAGTTTCACTTGTTGGCTGGAAATATGAACATGAAATAACAAAATAAAAACTAGGGATGAATCTGCTTGGGTTAATTTTGAGTTGGGTTCTGCTTAAAGTCACTGAACCCTGAATCTAGTGAAGTCTACAGTAGGAGAATCTTGTTTTTTAGGGCTAATAGGCAGGCTATTGTTGAAGAAAGGGCATTGGAAGCTGGGCACTGTCATGGGGGACATGTACCAATGCAAAAAACCCCCAATGAACTCTCAACTTTAGAACTTACAAAAGGGGGACACCCAAGGAAGATAAGGACCTGTGGTGCACCTAGGAGTGCATGTGGTTAGTAGATTGGCGTGGCTTAGTAGAGTTCTCCATCTACTTCTACTTACAATACACAGATTTCTTGCGGCTCTTTCAAGCAAGAGGAATCTATCCCAGACTTTCATGCAGCTCTGAGTCTTGTGATGTTATCATCTGATGACCAGAAACAGGAACTATATCAGTCAGAGCCTAGCATTGGATACCGGAACAAGCATTCTAGCACCAGGGCATGGGGTGGGCCCAAAAGACCCTGGAATTTAGTTAAAATCCAAGGACAGTCACTTCCCTACCTCTTGTTTACATATTGTAAGCAAAGACAGCAGGGGTACCTGTTATAAAGCGTAACTTCCCCTTTTGGGTAGAGTTAAATACCATGCTGGAGAGATGTCTTAAAGTTACATGTGGTGCTACAAATCATTACAATTTTCACAATCAATATTATTAAAAAAAAAAAGTTATGAGGTTCCTCCTAAAAATCCACCCAGACACTTATTCAGGCATGCAGCCTGGGTGGCCAGGAAAGAGAGGGTACTGAGTATGCAGATCCCCTTCTTGTACCCGAACAAGCCATTCATCATTGGGGGGAGAGGGTAGGGTTCCTTGCAAAGGTGGCAGCCCCCCCTTTAAAAGCACCCTCTCCCTATGTTAAGAAACAAGGGCCCCTTTTCCACCTTCAGTGTCCCACTGATGTGTGTGTGTGTGTGTGTGTGTGTGTGCGTGCGTGCGTGCGTGCGTGCGTGCGTGTGTGCGTGTGTGTGTGTGTGTGTGTGTGTGTGTGTGGGGGGGGGGGGGGTTGGGGGGGCTTATAGTGGAATCTGCAAGCCCCCTTTATGATAATTTGGGTATCCAGATATCTGCCCTCTCCCAAGAACGCAGGGGTAGATTACCCTTACTCATAACCACAAAGAGTTAAAAGTAAATAAACACACACCTTGTAAACGTCCTTTAACGAAAATAAAAACACACAAAACAAAAATGAATACTCCCTGATGTAAAACCACGTCAGTGATGGCGTTCACCAATGTAAATCCATGTCATTCATAATTACCCGTCGCCCGACGATCTTTACACACCATATTCTTGTCACAAAATTACACATCTCTGCATATTGTAAATACAGCAGTAGAAATCTCCAGGCTTACATCATAGACCAGATTTACATCAGGAGACTTAGAAACCGTTTTATTTATTTATTTATTTTTCATATTAAAGGACTTTTACAAGGTATGTATTTATTTATATTTAACTCTTTGTGGGAATGGGTAAAGAGTAATAATGTACGCCTATACTCTCTCCCCTGTGATATCTGTGTGCCCTCTTATTATAAAGGGGGCTTTCAGATTTTACTATGAGTCCCCCTATATTACCCCCGACTCTTCTTTGGGCATCAGAGGTGGGGAAGAGGCCCCATGTACCTTAACATTGGGTCAAGGGTGCTTAGCAAGTACCCCCCTAATCTTGAAAGGCATGTGGCCTGGTCTGGTACAAATTGGGGTGGGTTACACACTCACTACTCTCCCTTTCATGGCCACCTATTTGTGTGCTTCATATAAGTGGTATTATAATGATGGTCTCTTTTTTTATTTTTTAGCATGTCTGGTTTAGGGTCCCTGTTTTTTCCCAGCATCCGTACATCGGGGATACCTGCCTTCAGCTCTCCGGGAGCTGTGTGTTTTACATGGTGGGCAACATACAAAAAAAATCAATATATTTCCAAAATAAAAGAAAACCTTAAAACGAAACCCCCCTAAAACAAAATCCCACTTTTTTTTTTACAGAACGCCTTCCTGCTAAAATAAAAGCGGTTTATCCTAAAATTCCATGACAACATATAACAAAACACAATATATGCCCAAATTATTGTTAAAAGAGAAAAGAGCAACAAAGGGGTTAGTTGCCCAAAGAGCTAACAATCAGAATTACAGTACAGTTTTCCAATAACCCCAATCTCTCCCTATGCAGTTTGACAGCTCTCCAATACACTGAGACTATGCTGCTTCATGCCTCCCCACCATTTATTGTAAGGGAGCTGGCACATGACAAAGTCCGAATTATTGGACCTCCTAAGCCAGATGACCAAAGGTCCTTGCAGTGCATTATCATTAAAATGTATTTATTGCCGATTAGTTCACTGGGTCCACAACCTGTGACCCCAGTGTTGTCCCAGACCTGTATCTCAACGTAGTAAATGTGTTCGATTTTTTTTAGTCCTGAGCATAATAAAGAATATACAAAAAACCTATACATTCTCTTCTAATTTAATATCATCATTGAACTAAAAATTAATATTTAACCAAGCACTGTGGTTTTACCTACTGTACGTTTACTTAGAATAATAATTTCATGGTAATGTTTACATGTGATAGCTTGCTATGTTTTCTGACTGCATACAGACTGAAACACTAAAATCAATGTGCTCTATAAAGTGCTGCTTAATATCTCAGCACTATATAATAACAAGAAATAAACACAAATTGCTAGAACTATGACAAATCCACACATTTCTAAAGCTAAATGAACTGAGATGCAACTAATACCAAGTAAAGGGTTAATTGGAGAGGATTTTAGATGAAAACTTACTGGAACCAATGCTTGCTAACAGTTGATAAAGCAGAAACCCTTTTACTTTGCATGTACCAAGCACAAATCAGTTTAAACTGTTGCAGTGGCTAGCACTGTGCCTTGTAGTTGTCTGTAGGATCTTCAGTCTCTTTCCTAGCCTTTAAAGCTGCAAAGAAATATTTAAAACAAGACTACTAAGCTAAAAAATATTGCACTTACATATTAGGATAAATATACAGGTGAAACTCAAAAAATTAGAATATTGTGCAAAAGTTCATTTATTTCAGTAATGCAAATTAAAAGGTGAAACTAATATATGAGATAGATTAATTACATGCAAAGCAAGATAGTTCAAGCCATGATTTGTCATAATTGTGATGATTATGGCTTACAGCTCATGAAAACCCCAAATCCACAATCTCAGAAAATTAGAATATTGTGAAAAGATGCAATATTCTAGGCTCAATGTGTCCCGCTCTAATCAGTTAATTAAGCCATAACACCTGCAAAAGGTTCCTGAGCCTTTAAATGGTCTCTCAGTCTGGTTCAGTAGGAATCACAATCATGGGAAAGACTGCTGACCTGACAGTTGTGCAGAAAACCATCATTGACACCCTCCATAAGGAGGGAAAGCCTCAAAAGGTAATTGCAAAAGAAGTTGGATGTTCCCAATGTGCTGTATCAAAGCACATTAATAGAAAGATATGTGGAAGAAAAACGTGCACAAGCAGCAGGGATGACCGCAGCCTGGAGAGGATTGTTAGGAAAAGGCCATTCAAAGGTGTTGGGGACTTTCACAAGGAGTGAACTGAGGCTGGAGTCAGTGCATCAAGAGCTACCACACACAGAGGTATCCTGGACATGGGCTTCAAATGTCGTATTTCTCTTGTCAAGCCGCTCCTAAACAACAAACAACGTCAGAAGCGCCTTACCTGGGCTAAAGAAAAACAGACCTGGTCTGTTGCTCAGTGGTCCAAAGTCCTCTATTCTGATGAGAGCAACTTTTGCATCTCATTTGGAATCCAAGGACCCAGAGCATGGAGGAAGAATGGAGAGGCACACACTACAAGATGCTTGAAGTCCAGTGTGAAGTTTCCACAGTCTGTGTTGATTTGGGGAGCCATGTTATCTGCTGGTGTTGGTCCACTGTGCTTCATTAAGTCCAGGGTCAATGCAGCCATCTACCAGGAGATTTTGGAGCACTTCATGCTTCCTTCCGCAGACAAGCTTTATGGGGATGCTGACTTCATTTTCCAGCAGGACTTGGCACCTGCCCACACTGCCAAAAGCACCAAACCCTGGTTCAATGACCGTGGGATTACTGTGCTTGATTGGCCAGCAAACTCGCCTGACCTGAACCCCATAGAGAATCTATGGGGCGTTGCCAAGAGAAAGATGAGAGACATGAGACTGAACAATGCAGAAGAGATGAAGGCCGCTATTGAAGCATCCTGGTCTTCCATAACACCTCAGCAGTGCCACAGGCTGATAGCTTCCATGCCACGCCACATTGAGGCAGTAATTGCTGCAAAAGGGGCCCAAACCAAGTACTGAGTACATATGCATGCTTATACTTTTCAGAGGTCCAATATTGTTCTATGTACAATCCTTGTTTTATTGATTGCATGTAATATTCTCATTTTCTGAGATTGTGGAATGGGGTTTTCATGAGCTGTAAGCCATAATCATCACAATTATGACAAATCACGGCTTGAACTATCTTACTTTGCATGTAATTAGTCTATCTCATATATTAGTTTCACCTTTTAAGTTGCATTACTGAAATAAATGAACTTTTGCACGATATTCTAATTTTTCGAGTTTCACCTGTAGGATAAATATAGGGTAATTTGTGTAAGTGCAATTTTTTTTATTAAAGAGGATTTACACCATGTGGAGCATTCTTTTTCCTTTTGATTTTCCATGGAAAGATATAGATCTTATAGGATAATTAATTGCTGGGTCCTTTACTCAACTGGCTGGTCCATGCATGATGTTGGATATTGTTGTAGGTCTAGTGGAGTCCATGATGCACATATGCGTGTTTTGACTTGTCTGGTTGAAGGGTCAAAACATTTTGGTAAGCGCAATATCATTTAGGTGGTGTGATTACTTTGGTGCTTCTCTGGGTGTTATAGCATTTAACTATACAGAGTACACTCAGCGCCTTAGAAGATTTTAATTAATGGTGGATACAGTATTGAACTTTTCCGAATTTGGATTTTACTTTTTCACTGTGCTCATATGAAGGCACATGTTTAATATTTGTGTACTGTACATTTTTAATTTTATCACATGTGGTTTTTAGCGCAACAGAAGTATATTTAATAAATGAACATCTGTCTGTAATATATTTGATCATTCAAAAGGAGTATGTTTAGAAACTGAGGTTCTATAGTAGACATTAGGAAAATATGCTTGCTTAAGGACCAGATGCACATACATCCCACATTGTCTTATGTGTGTGGTTGTCAAACATCCCAGCTACATGTCTAATATCCTGTTGACCCTGAAAAACCAGTTGTATGCGCATGCCCCAATGAATGGCAAATCATTTAAAAAACAACCTAACATGCCCAAAACTCTAAAACAATGTGTAGTGTTGTCCTTGAAGTGGTCTGTAAGATCTTCAGGCTGCTCCTTCACCTTTAGAGCTGCAGAGAATAATTTAAAACAAGACTACCAAGCTAGAAATATTTAATGAAGACTACCAAGCTATAAACAACAACAGATTTTTTTTGTATTTAAACAATGAGTGGTATAGCCAACAAAGAGAGAAATGGAAGCTCTTTTCAAATGTAATGGCCCAAAAAATAAATGTATGAACACCTCAATCTGTACTAGATTTTATCATCCATAGAAAGTTTGTATACAAAACTTTGAGGTTCTATGCTGACAGTAGGAAATATGTTTTTTTTTTAAGGACCACATAATGTAGCTCCCGCATTGTCTTGTGTATGTGGGCTCAAACATGCCGCAAACTTTAAACCAGTGGATAACACTGTGCCTTGCAGTGGTCAATAAGATATGCAAGCTCTGCCTTAGCATTTAAAGCTGCAGAGAAGTATTTAGTAAAAAACTACCAAGCTATATACAACACCTGATTTTGTATTTTAAAAAAGCCACAGCCCACAAAGAGAGAAATGTGGCCCTTCCATGTACTGGCCCACAAAATTCATATACTGTATGAACATCTGTCTGTAATAGATTTGATCATTAAAAAAGGAGTATGTTCAGAAAAGTTGAGGTTCTATAGTAGGAAAATATGTTTGCTTAAGGACCACATACACATACATCCCACATTGTCTTGCGTGTGTGGTTGTCAGACATCCCAGCTACATGGGAATATCCAAAGAGATATCAGTTGACCCTGAAAAACCAGTTGTGTACGCATGCCCTAATGAATGGCAAATCACTTAAAAAACAAACTAACACGCCCAAAACTCTAAATCAGTGTTTAGCACTTTTCTTGAAGTGGTCTGTAAGATCTGCAGGCTGCTCCACAGCCTTTACAGCTGCAGAGAAATGTGTAAAACAAGACTACCAAGCTAGAAATATTTAAAACAAGACTACCAAGCTAGAAATATTTAAAACAAGACTACCAAGCTATAAATAACATCTGCTTTTTGTTTTTCAAAAATGGGTGGTATAGCCAACAAAGAGAGACACTGTGGCCGTTCCCCCATGTATTGGCCCACAAAATTCATAAATGAACATCTGTCTGTAACAGATCTGATCATCCAAATGGAGTATGTTCATGAATGTTGAGGTTCTATGGTAGACCATAGGAAAATATGTTTGCTTAAGGACCCCATACACATACATCCCACATTATTTTTATACAGGATTTATATAGCGCCAACAGTTTGCTCAGCGCTTTACAATATAACGGGAGACAATACAGCAAAGATACAGTTTAATACAAGAGGGTTAGGAGGGCCCTGCTCCTTGAAGCTTACAATCTAAGAGGGAGGGGCTGGTGATACAAAAGGTAATAACTGTGGGGGATGAACTGATATGAGGAATAGAAGATTCCATTATTAGCTGAAGGCAGGATTGTCTTGTGTGTGATTCTCAAATATCTCAGCTACATGTCTAATATCCAAAGAGATATCAGTTGACCCTGAGTAACCAGGTGTATACGCATGCCCCAATGAATGACGAATAGCTTACAAAAAAACAACTTAACACACCCAAAGCTCTAAATCAATGCCTTGAAGTGGTCTGTAAGAATGGCAGGCTGTTCCTTAACCTTTTGAGCTGCAGATAAATATTTAAAACAAGACTACCAAGCTATAAACAACACCTGATTTTTTGTATTTCAAAAATGGGTGGTATAGCCCACAAAGAGATACATTGTGGCCCTTCCTACATGCACTGGCCCACAAAATTCACATATGAACATCTCAGTCTATAATAGGTTTGATCATCCAAAGGGAATATGTACTGTATATAAACTTTGAGTTTCTCCCTACTGGGAGATGGTACTCAAAACATTTTTATTGAAGGACTACATACACACTGTCTTGTGTATGTGGTTCTCAAACATCTCAGCTCCATGTTTTAAATATCCAAACGATATCAGTTGAACCTGGAAATCTGTAGTGCACCATGTTCCAATGAATGGCAAATTACTTTAAAAACACTTAACATGCTCAACAATTTTCATGAATTGCAACTGCATGAGTGTTTTGCTGTAAAAGTTATATCAGCAACAATGACAAAGCAACATCTTAGCTCAAAACCCTGGAAAAAAATGCTGCAGCCCCAAATCTTCAAAAATACTTTATTGTAGCATTAAGTGTATTTATATTGTCATTGCAGTAAAACATCAGTATAACATGGGCACTAATAGTGTCACTTAACCTTCCATTTTCTCCATCTTAATTGATGGCTCTGCCGGCATGTTTACTTTCTTTTCACAGAAGATAGTCAAATGACCTTTCCAAGCTCAGCCTGCTTATTTATATAATAAACCTCCTAATTATTCTCAGAACCTCTTACAACCTTACATAAGTAGATACCTTTTACAAACATCCTTGGAATATGTTTCATCTGTTTTTGATGACTGATGCCCCGTAAAAGTTTGACAGAAACTCCCTGTGCAGTTTTCATTTCCTTGCCTCCAGAGGGTGATGCTTTTGAGTGTGGGAGGTTGGAGAGTAGGAGCCCAACCTGGTTCTAATTTGTTTCCCCCCATTAAGGCGTGTATACATATTTATGAATGTAAATAAGCAAAAGGAAGGCATCATCTGCACCACATATTTTACTGCAGGTTAAGGTGACAGAATGTGTATCACTGCCATATACTTCAATGTTTTTTTACTCTATGACCTTGCAGTATGGTAATGCACTCTATGAAGGGTTTCTTTACTATAGAAGAAGGAAAAAAACTGGAGGTCTGTGTGGAGTGGGCTTTTTCTGACAGCTGTTTCATGCAAAAGTGCAATCTTTCAAGGAGGCAACATATGTAGGAAAGAGGACCGTGGGTGTCTGGGGAGAATACGTTTTCCTATTAAAGAAGCGCATAATTCAAGCAGATGTCTTATCAGAATAAACAATAGATAGGGTGTCCTAAAGAGGAAAGCTGGGACTACTCCGGAAGACTATTATAAAGATTTATATTTGTCCCTGCTGAAAGGGGCTGTTTCAAAAGTTTGCCATACACAGACAGATGTCTCATCAAGAATGAAGCATGGTGAGAGATGTGCCCATGTTTGTTGAAACTGCCTCAGCTCTGGGAACCACAGTTATTTTTCTCATTGATCTGACTGTACACTGCAAAATGGCTGTTCTTATTTCTACAGAGAAAAGGAAATTATTTAAGAATAATCAAAGATTTTCCAGCATGTTGGAAATCTATATCTCAGTAAAACATTGGCTGAAACGTTGACTTATTTGACTAATGTGACATTGCACTAATAAATTATTATTATTATACAGGATTTATATAGCGCCAACAGTTTTCTCAGGGCTTTACATTATGGAGGGAGACAATACAGCAACAATACAGTTCAATACAAGAGGGATTTGAGGGTTCTGTTCCTTGGAGCTTACAGTCTAGGAGTGCCTATATTTACAACAGAAGGCTGGTGACCTCTCAATATTTTGCTGTGATTTACACAGTGCCATCCTGTACAGCAGGGGTGTTAAACTGGCGGCCCTCCAGCTGTTGTGAAACTACAAGTCCCATCATGCCTCTGCCTTTGGGAGTCATGCTTGTAACTGTCAATCTTGCATTGCCTCACGGGACTTGTAGTTTGGCAACAGCTGGAGGGCCACCAGTTTGACACCCGTACTCTACAGTCACTATGAGCACTCATCTATTACCAAAGTCAAACACTAAAAGAACTAAGGTCTTCATCCTTTGCTTCATGAAAATCTACACTCACTGGCCACTTTATTAGATACACCTTGCTCATACCTGGTTGGACCCTCTTTTGCCTTCATTCTTCATGGCATAGATTTAACAAGGTATTGGAAACATTCTTCAGAGATTTTGGTCCATATTGACATGAATTACTATTGCCTTTCTATCATCTCAAACCCGTCTGCCCATTCTCCTCTGAAATCTGACATCAACAGGGTATTTTTGTCCATACAACTGCTACTCACTGGATATTGTCTTTGTTTCAGACCATTCTCTGTAAACCCTAGAGATGGTTGTGCGTGAAAATCCCAGTAGATCAGCAGTTTTTGAAATACTCAGACCAGCCCATCTGGCACCAACAACCATGCCACATTCAAAGTCACTTAAGTTCCCTTTCTTCCCAATTTTGATGCTCAGTTTGAACTTCAGCAAGTCATCTTCATCACATCTAGATGCTTAAATGCATTGAGTTGCTGCCATGTGATTGGCTATGCTGCTATATACCTAGCCTGGATATCTTAAGCACTGCTCAAAAAACTTGCAGCAAATATTGGGCCTCCCTAGTATTGGCTGTACATTTAAAGTCTTTGCATGGCTTAATTAAAGTGTATGTATACCCAACATTTTTTTTTGGTAGATTGGGAAGAATTAGATCCCCCATGAAGTTTTATTGCCATCAGTGCTTGTATTGGGGAGATTCACCCCTCTATTTGTCCTGGTGATTATCATCATTGAGACAGAAAGGTTTTTTCTACACTTTTCACAGAAACAATAGCCAAAGGGAAATCTCATAACAGGGATGTCTGTGGCAAGGGTCTGAAGGTGCTTGTGCGCTGATAGAAAAAATTAACAGATTCTTCCATCAATGCTATACAGTGAGGATGGATGAATCTCCTGCTGTGGTTATTGTACTCGAACAGTGTCTGCATTTGATTGGACAATTTTCCACCCCAGCTCCTTCAATTTTTCATTTGCACAATGTTGGGCGGGAAGCTGCCAACGGGACCACCCACTGAGTGAAATTCAATTGGTTCTCCAGGAAACGTGTATGGCCAGCTTAAAGTGGAACTTAACTGGTTCTCAGCACCACAAATGGAAAATGGTAATTAGTTCATTTTTATTATTCAAAGCAAACTCACCCATCTATATGTCTCCATGCTTTAATTCAGGGGTGCTCAACCTTTTGAAGAGCTTAGGTGATTTGGTAACTGGTAGCAGGCCACAATGAACTGGTTCAGAATTGAGATTTTTTATTTTGAATAGCATAATGAAGATTTTAAATAACAATAAGGATCATCATTTTCTGTGGGACCAATCCCTGTTGGATTTTTTCACACTGTTTAATCACATTTTTATAGTGGTGCACTGAAATGAGAATTCTGGTGCCAAAACCGAAACTGAAAATTCAAGATGCACTTGACCGAAAACTGAAACCGAAACAGACCATTTTTAAATGTTTAAAAAAACTTGAATCAATACGGCTGGTGTTTTTGCATTGAAGTCACAATTTTTGCATTGAAGTCTATGGGGGACGCGATTTTGCATTAAAGTCTATGGGATGCGATTTTGCATTGAAGTCACTAGGGGGGCATTGTTTTTTCATGAAAGTCTATGGGACGTGATTTTGCAATGAAGTCACTAGGGGGTGTTTTTGCATTACAGTCTTTGGAGGCGTGATTTTGCATGAAGGTCTGTGGAACGCGACTTTGCATGAAAATCTCTGGGATGCGACTTTGCATGAAAGTCTATGGAACGCGATGTTGCATGAAGGTCTATGGGATGCAACTTTGCATGAAAGTCTATGGGATGCAACTTTACATGAAAGGCTATGGGATGTAACTTTGCATGAAAGTCTATGGGATGTGACTTTACATGAAACTCTATGGTATGCAACTTTGCATGAAAAGCTGAGGGACGTGACTTTGCATGTGAGTTTTATGATAAAAACAGAGAAGCTATTATCGGTACCTTTTTTCCTATTTGCTAAATGCCGAGAACACTATTTTCAGCCGATATGTTTCAGCCTCCGATATATCAGTGCTAATTTTTTATTAACCAAATCCCCATTAATCCCACTCTGGCGCTTAGGTGTGACCAGCCAAAAAAGCTCAGAATTGGTGTTGGAGCCTTCACTATTTCAGGGTCTTAGCTGCCATGCCTTGAATTGCCAAAACAAGGATGTGGACAATCTAAGCAAAAAACAACAGACCAGGGAAGCGCATGCCCTAGTAGTGCAATAACCTTCTTTATTATGTAAATATAAATTGGAACATAATGCACTCACATGCTCCTGGAATGACACCAAGCTCATCATACAACTATGAGAGCCCACCATCAGAACCCCTGTATGGATGCCACTAGATGTAATCCACTTGGCTCAATCTCCTCTCCCTGTGTCTGTGTGTTAGGAAGGAAATAGAAGATTGGGAAGACGGCAGCAACAGTGGCTTATGTATGACAGTGGCCATAGTTATAGAAGACCAGCAATCATTCAGTAGATCGGTGTGTACAGAAGGAGGCTGTGTGGGCTGCCATGGATTTGAGGTCATGGGCCACATTAGACAGTGTCATGGGTTAAGCATGGCTGTTTATTTTGTTGAGAAATCACTCTGAACCCCACCCCCCAGCATTTCTAGCTTTGACCATGTAGCATGTAGCAGTTACTTCCTGAAATCCATCAGCGCTTAGCTTAGGCATGCAGGTAGGCAGGTGTGCTTGGCTGAGAAAGCTCCTCCTCCACTCTTCCAGCTGAAAGAAAAAAATACCCATGGAGACTCCTGGGATGTATGATATTATTTGCCTAGGACAGAAACCAGGAAGCAACTGGAGGAATGTAAAAAAAAAGTTTAAAACAAGTAAATATAATATAATATACCTTTCTATCTATTTACTAATGCTAGCAGCATGAAGATTAATAATCGTTAGTGTTAATTGGGAGAGTTTAGTTCCGTTTTAAGAGGGGAATTCTCAATTTGTGGAGATTTCCTCTTATTTCTTTTGTGTCTTTGGAATAGAAGTGAATACAAATCTCCCAACAGTCCGTAGACAGCAATAGATAAATAAACAAATGATAAAAAAGAAAAGTTTGGGGTATACATGCACTTTACTTAGTTAGGAAAAATGAGCACAGAACATTGAATATCTCTAGCGCTGTTTGTACAAATGTTCAGTATTGTGAAATATTTTTGTGATTGAAGCATGCCGTCTGTTTAGAAACACAGAGGTCTTAAAGAAGACCAATTGATACACAAATTGAATGTATGACTATTGCATGTGCTTGACTATTATATGAAAAATGATCAGTTCTTGAACTTGACCATCAGTGGCTGACCACTGCTATGCAAACAATTTACAGCAAACTTTTACAGAAAGTTTCTATTATTCTAGATTATTTGTTTTTTTTGCTACAGGCCTTAGTTGCTCACAGTTTAAATTAACATCATGGGGAAGATTTACAAAAAAAAGTATTACAGTATGGTGCAATCTGATTGTGGAGAATTGATCTCCTGTGTGCTAGACCCCATGAAAATCAATGTGAGGCAAACAAAACAATCAGTTATGAGAGATTTAAATCAATCACAATACTAAAAATATCATGTGTATCTGTGTCCTATGTTGTTCACTTTACCCAGGAAAACTGTGCTCACGTAAAATGCTTCATTGTGCTAATGAATTACCATAAAAATATAAAATCTTTTCAGTAAAGACTCTGTGATATATATATAGATATACACAGTAGTCACTCAGCAAATGGCACCCACAGAGTCGGTTTGGAGGAAACATGGTCAGATTTGATAGTTGTAGTATTGTATTGATTAGTCCCCATGTGGACTAATGCAAGGGTGAATTTGCCGCGAGGCAAACAAAGAATTTGCCTTGGGCGGCATCTCCTTATCATCGGGGCTAAGCAGAAGAGCGGAGTGAAAGGAGTGCTGCCCACTAAAAGAACGGCCACTGGTTCTCCTGGGCAGCAGAGCGCAGTGAAGGGAGCGCCAATCCCTGGAAGAACATCTGCTGGTTTTCCTGGGCAGCAGAGTGGAGTGATGGGAGCAGCTGTGAAACTCAGGGAACAGAGCCGCTGTGATGGTGAGTCTTTCTCCAGGGGGAAGGGGAGAGGGGGAGTTGAAGGGGCCGTGGTGTGCGTGTGGGTCGCAGGTGGGAGGGCTGGTGGGTGACAGCGGGGGCCAGGGGCGTCAGATTTTTTGTGTTGCCTAGGGCAGCACAAGTTCTAAATACACTCCTGTACTAATGATTTCAAGTTCATAACCAAGCTACCCTTAAGCTTGCCAAAAACTGCTGAAATGTTGGTTGATTTCTACTGAATCAGCCAAAATGTGGGCTGCTGGTGGCCTTGACAGCACACCCTTGCTCAAAAAGAGTCTATTTTTTAGTCAACTTTTGTTTAAAGAGCTGGCCAAAAAAGTCTTTGCCAAACAGCACCTGCAATCCAGTTAGATGTCTTCATCTGGAGCAGTGGTTGCTGAATACAATAGCCAGTAGCTGACATTTATACATAGTTTGGCATAGATAGGGGAGTTGCTGTATGGGCTGAACAAGAAAAATTCGGATTGGGAGAGAGATCTGTGGTTTGTGATTTTTCTGCAGCTTACCGTTCTTTTCCCAATATCTATACCATCAGAGTGATTTGCATTCCAGTACATACTTCCCAGTCCCCTGTATCCACATCATTAGTGAGATCTGTAATCCACTGCACACAACAATACTCATGCTACCAGAAAGATCTGTAGTCCAGCACACATAACCCCTGTTTTCATATCAACAGTGAGATCTGCATTCCAGCATATACAGTCCACCCTCTAATACTGAATGTGTCAATTAAATTAACACTCTAGCACACACAGCTTACTCCCCAGTATCCATGTCACCAGTGAGATCTGCAATCCTGTACATGAGGCTCATTCCCCAGTTTCCATGCCTCCAGCACTTTCCACCATTTCCATGTAATCCAACAGACACAGTTCTCTACCCAGCTAAAAGGGAGATCTACACTTCATCACACACAGCTAACTCCCCAGTATCCATGTTACCAGTGAGATCTGCAATCCTGTACATGAGGCTCATTCCCCAGTTTCCATGCCTCCAGTACTGTCCACCATTTCCGTGCAATCCAGCAGACACAGCTTTCTACCCAGCTAAAAGGGAGATCTACACGTCATCACACACAGCTTACTCCCCAGTATCCATGTCACCAGTGAGATCTGCAATCCTGTATATGAGGCTCATTCCCCAGTTTCCATGCCTCCAGCACTTTCCACCATTTCCATGTAATCCTACAGACACAGTTCTCTACCCAGCTAAAAGGGAGATCTACACTTCATCACACACAGCTTACTCCCCAGTATCCATGTCACCAGTGAGATCTGCAATCCTGTACATGAGGCTCATTTGGAAACTCGGGCACTGCCCGAGGGCCCGGGCTCAGTAGGGGGCCCCATGAGATGCCCCTGGTACCTTTTTCATAGGCTTTTTTGAGTTTGGCAAGGACACAGGGGCCCCATGATCCCCTATTGCCCGGGGGCCCCATGAGTTGTCAGTCTGCCCCTGCCCTTGAGGTTGTTAGGGGTTCCATGAGCAATGCCTGCCTCTCAGATAAGTAACTGTTAACAATAAACTTTGTAGCTTTTTGTAAAGGGGGGGACTCTTCCGAAGGACTACAGTTTTAAGGAGCATTCTTCCCAGTGACCATTATGTATAGTGAGCTGTAGATATAGTAATTATCAGCAAGGGCTTCCCTAAGGCCGAAAATTTGAAGGGTACCTCCATGTTAAAAAGGCTGACTTAAGCCTGGCACACACATTAAGTTTTTTTCATTCAACCCTGAGGGTTTAGCGAACAAAAACCTGAGAGATCGCTGTACTAACTAAGGTGTCATTTTATAATGCAGCGGTAAATGACCACTGCTCAGTTCTCCGGAATTCTCAGAGGAGACAGTTCTCCTCTGAATGCCTTTTTATGAAGCGGTGTAGATCGTTTCTCAGAATGAAGGGAGAAGCGATCTACAAACGCTTTCAACACTGGAAAATGGCTGCTGTTACTATAATCTCATGAGATTACAGTAAGAGATCAGTCAAACACCGTGTACTAAGCAGCGGTAAATTATTGCTGCTTCGTTTGTGGTTCCTCCGATTCTCAACCTCTGGGCTGTAGAATCTGGAGGGAGAACACAGATCGCCAGTGAAGGGCTGACATCGCTCCTTCATACACTGACCATCTGTGTACTGAGATGATCAGTGGAGAACATGTTCTCCGCTGATCATCTCTGTTTCCTAAACCACTAATGATCTGAGATCAGCAAGGATCCTCAGGATCGCCGCTGATATCTGTTTCATAAAAGGACACGAACAATTGAGTACTGTCCGTGATACTTTTTTTATTTGCACTAACATACAATTTTGAGGACAAGCTTTCGGGGGAATGTCCCCTTCTTCAGGTCGAAGCAGTACTCAGGTCTAAGCAGTACTTGAGTACTGCTTAGACCTGAAGAAGGGGACATTCCCCCGAAAGCTTGTCCTCAAAATTGTATGTTAGTGCAAATAAAAAAAGTATCACGGACAGTACTCAATTGTTCCTGTCGCAATTAACTAATACGGCTACAATCACCTCAAATAAAAGGACACCTAAGCAATGTTGGTGCAGCAATCTCTCTAGCTGTGTCTTTGTGTTCTAACAGCAGACTCCTACCCTCCCCTGCAAGAACACACTAATCAGTACTCGCAGCCATTGTCCTTAGACTGGCTTCAGTCGGAAGGACAGCTGAACTGGCCGATATTTGGACCACATGTACCCAGCTTAGAGAATGAGATGGAGCTATGCTGACTTCTATCATCTATCATCCAGTCATGTGCAGGCAAAAATCCAATTTTTTTTATGTTTTACTTGCATGTGTTTGAGTATTGTTTCCAAAGTTAATTTTCACCCTATTCACTAAGAAAAGTGAACATTAACTTTGCAAAGAAAATAGGCTTCACTCCTTTAGGAAATAAGCTACATTGTGTCATGTCTCTGTTATACCTGGATCTTCACACCTTCCTATTGCAAGCAGTGGGGTCGATTTGCTAAAGGCAAATAAACTGTTAATTTTGCAAGGGAAGTTACACTTTGCATGGGAATTTTTCTCCCAATCATATGCAAGGAAAATAGAATAAAAAACAGTATTTCTGCTTGAACATGATTGGATGATAGAAGTCAGCAAAGCTTCAACTCCTCCACTAAGCTCTGGGGAAAGTTCCATTGCAAATTGAAAAATCGAATTGTC
Organism: Staurois parvus; assembly: GCF_062004578.1. Taxonomy (NCBI): domain Eukaryota; kingdom Metazoa; phylum Chordata; class Amphibia; order Anura; family Ranidae; genus Staurois; species Staurois parvus. Next base: position 7,796,324 of record NW_028318022.1, on the reverse strand, counting down.
TATAGTAAATCAAACTCTCTGAGTCTCCTATAGAGATGAGCACATTTGTTTTTGCACTTTAGACCCAGCACTAGACATGTGGGTGCAGAGTTCTGAGTGTTTGATTCAGTTGTGAATTGAATTGTGTAATCACCCATGTATTTCACTTATCCTTAGCCTACCATCAAAAAATGAACCCTTAACATATCACTCCCACTAATCTTTTAACTCTATGGAGATGGGTAGTTTCATGTTTTGCACTTCAAACACAGTACTAGACAAAAACAAGAGAGTTCTGGGTGTGGACAATTGTGAAGTCTGCTGTAAACACCCACGTCCCTCAACTTTTATTTACCCTTACATCTAACCCTATCCCCTAATTCAAAGCTGGCCATACCTGGAGGGGGGAGGCACTGTGCTCTCTCACATTGCACAACAAGAAGTGTGGGAAAACACAATTCCCCCTTTGTGTGTCAGCTGCAGCAGTGTTAACATCTATTCTCTTTTTTTCCCCTATTTGTTTATGCTGGGGAAGAAGATGGGTGCTGAAGGCCTGCGGAGGGTAAAGGGGGGGGGGGGGGTCCCCATAGCAGGGCTGTGATTGACTGTAGGACTTTTGTCCTGCCCACTGGACCAGCCATATGGAAGAAAAATATATTTGAAGTATATTTTAAAAATATTCTTCTCATATATATTGACATATATTTGAAATACTACAATTTTGGCCATATTCAATATATTTTAAAATATTTTCAATAATATATATACATATACTGCATGTTGAAATGCGTTTTTATTACAAAATATATGAAAAATATTTTTAAAAATACATTTCAAATACTGTATTTTTCGCTCCATAAGACGCACTTTTTTCCCCCAAAAAAGGGGGGAAAATGTCAGTGCGTCTTATGGAGCGAATATAAAGTGGCCGGGCCGGTATTTCCACCGCCATCATGTCAGAATACCGGGCTCAGCTGTTCTCTGCGGCAGGGACTCACCTGTTCCTCGGTCCAGCGATGTAGTCTTCCCGCTCTGGCTTCTTCCCGCCCCGGCATCTGTGACAGCTGGGTGCCAAATGCGCATGCGTGAGAAGCGCTGCACTTTGTGAATGGTCAGTGTCTTCTGGGACACATGACAGGTCCCAAAAGACGCTGGGCCATTCACAAAGTGCAGCACTTCTCGCGCATGCGCAGTAGGCACCCGGCTGTCAAAGTCGAGTGCCCACAGTATAGGAAGGAGAACTCTGCGGAAGTCAAATTCAGGTACCCACTCCCCCTCCCTCCCTAAAGGTCCGCAGTGTCTGGTCATGCCCTGTACTGTCCGCAGTCTCTGGTCATCTGTACTGTCCGCAGTCTCTGGTCATCTCCTGTACTGTCCGCAGTATCTGTTCATCTCCTGTACTGTCCGCAATCTCTGTTCATCACCGATACTGTCCGCAGTCTCTGGTCATCCCCTGTACTGTCCGCAGTCTCTGGTCATCCCCTGTACTGTCTGCAGTCTCTGGTCATCTCCTGTACTGTGTCCACAGTCGCTGGTCATCTCCTGTACTATGTCCACAGTCTCTGGTCCATCTCCTGTACTATGTCCACAGTCGCTGGTCATCTCCTGTACTATGTCCACAGTCTCTGGTCCATCTCCTGTACTGTGTCTGTAGTCTCTGGTCATCTCCTGTACTGTGTCCGCAGTCTCTGGTCCTTCTCCTGTACTATGTCCGCAGTCTCTGGTCATCTCCTGTACTATGTCCGCAGTCTCTGGTCATCTCCTGTACTGTGTCCGCAGTCTCTGGTCATCTCCTGTACTGTATCTGCAATCTCTGGTCATCTCCTGTGCTGTCCGCAGTCTCTGGTCACCCCCTGTATTGTGTCCGCAGTCTCTGGTCATCTCCTGTACTGTGTCCGCAGTCTCTGGTCATATCCTGTACTGTGTCCGCAGTCTCTGGTCATATCCTGTACTGTGTCCGCAGTCTCTAGTCATCTCCTGTACTACGTCTGCAGTCTCTGGTCATCTCCTGCACTCCTGTACTACGTCTGCAGTCTCTGGTCATCTCCTGCACTGTGTCCGCAGTCTCTGGTCATCTCCTGTACTGTGTCCGCAGTCTCTGGTCATCTCCTGTACTATGTCCGCAGTCTCTGGTCATTTCCTGTACTATGTCCGCAGTCTCTGGTCATATCCTGTACTGTGTCCGCAGTGTCTGGTCACTTCCTGTACTATGTCTGCAGTCCATTGGTTCAGAATATTTTTTTCTTGTTTTTCTCCTCTAAAACCTAGGCGCGTCTTATGGTCAGGTGCGTCTTATGGAGCGAAATATACGGTATACTGTATGTCTTTAAAAATGCAAATCTACATTTTTGGAATGCATATAGAAATATATGTAAAAATATATTTTAAAATTACTTTTTTATATGCTAAAAAAAAATCTGAAGAATATATTTAAAAAATATATATTTTTTAAATATATATTTTTTGTAACTGCTTTACAGTTGCTAGGCGTCCTGGCTGTTGAGACTGAGGTCTTACAAGAAAGTGAAATTTCGGACTCTGTCATAGCAACTAGAGGCTAGGAAGCCACCTTCTCACAGGGTTTACCATTACACATCGAAATCATATTTTGTGTGCTGTGACGATAAAGGTTTGCACAACCCAATGGTCATGATTAAAAAGACCTGTGACCTGGGATCTACGAAACAGAATTGGGCTCTAAATATATTTACAATATTATAACTTTTCCATCCTATACTTGATAATCACTAAAGTGGAGCCTGCCCCCGTTGCCTGCCTTTACTAGGGCCGGGTCACAAGGAAGGTGCAGGGCAAAGAGGCCAAGCAAACACAAAAGCTAGACAGAGATGCAGGTGCATTTGCAAGCGATAACAAGTGTGCAAAGTATCTAGTATCAGATGCAAACATTTTTTAGTACATCTCTGCCAGCCTTTTCCAACCAGGGTGCCCGCACCCTGGGGTGCCTTCAGGTTTCCTCAGGGGTGTCTTGGCAAAATTCCTAAAAATTGCCCAATCTGCACAAGCCTGCCTTTTAGATACACAAAGTCACAGGTTTTCATTGTGCACCATTACAACTTTCTAGCTGCTGGCAACATAACAACCAATGATGTCATCATTTGATAAGAAGGACCTCAAAAAGCCCTCCCTGGATCCCGCAGACCCCAACAACCTCAGACCCATCTCTCTGCTGCCACTCACCTCCAAGCTCCTTGAACGCATAGTCTACGATCGCCTAAGCGCCCACCTTACAGACAATAACCTCCTTGACCCTCTACAGTCCGGCTTCCGTCCCCTACACTCCACTGAAACTGCCCTCCTCAAAATCACTAACGACCTACTCAACGCCAAAGCCAAGGGCGACTACTCTGTCCTCCTTCTCCTGGACCTCTCTGCGGCCTTCGACACAGTTGACCACCCCCTCCTCCTTAATAAACTACTCTCCCTTGGCATCGGAGATACTGCTCTCTCTTGGTTCTCATCCTACCTATCCCGACGCTCCTTCAGTGTCACCTACAATGGTGCCACCTCCCCCTCCCTCCCCCTCTCTGTTGGGGTCCCCCAAGGCTCTGTCCTTGGACCCCTTCTCTTCTCCATCTACACCTCCTCCCTGGGCAAACTCATACAATCTCACGGCTTCAACTATCACCTCTATGCTGACGACACCCAAATCTACCTCTCCACCCCTCACCTCACCCCCACTATCTCCGCCCGCATCACTCACCTCCTAAATGACATCTCAGACTGGATGTCGCTACATTTTCTCAAGCTCAACCTCTCCAAAACCGAGCTCCTCATCTTTCCCCCTGCCAACACCCCCCCCCCCCATCCTATCCATCATCACCAACAACTCCACTATCACTCCCGCCCCGCAAGCCAAAGTCCTTGGCGTCAGTCTTGACGCGAACCTCTCCCTCCAACCGCATGTCAAATCACTCACAAACACATGCAGGCTCCATCTTCGCAACATTGCCAAGATACGCTCCTTCCTCACCTCAGACACCACCAAACTTCTAGTACACTCCCTCATCATCTCACGCCTTGACTACTGCAACTCCCTCCTCACTGGCCTACCCAAGTGCAGGCTCTCCCCGCTCCAGACCATCCTGAACTCAGCTGCCAGACTCATCCACCTCTCCACCCACTCCACCTCTGCCACCCCCCTCTGCCTCTCCCTCCACTGGCTCCCGATTGCCCAACGCATCAAATTTAAACTCCTAACCCTGACCTACAAAGCCGTTCACAACACTGCCCCTGACTACCTCACCAACCTGATCACCAAGTACCACCCTACCCGTACCCTTCGCTCCTCACAGGACCTCCTTCTATCCTGCTCCCTGGTCTCCTCCTCCCATGCACGACTGCAGGACTTCTCCAGGTCCTCCCCCATCCTCTGGAACCCACTGCCCCAATCCATCAGACTGTCGCCTTCCCTATTCACATTCAGGCGCTCCCTCAAAACCCATCTCTTCAGGGAAGCCTACCCCACCCTCACCTAACGGCCATCCTCCCTCATTCCTCCCACCACTTCATCCCCCTCAGCCACTTCCTACTGTACCTTTACCCCCTCCCTCCTAGATTGTAAGCTCGTAAGAGTAGGGCCCTCTTACCCCTCGTACGTTGTTTGTTGTTGTTGTACTGTGCCATGTATTGTCCCCCCTATTGTACAGCGCTGAGCAAACCCTTTGGCGCTATATAAACTCGTAGTAATAATAATAATAATAATAAAGGACATAGGGCACCAGCACGGCATCCTTGCTTGCCCCTCCCCAGCCACTCTCCATCAGCACTGAGGTCACATTAGCTGACTGGGAGAGAGAAACTGAGGGAGAAGAGAAACAATGGAATACTAGTCAGTACCAGTGTGCAAAAGGGTATTTTCTTTGGAAGAATATATCACCTCTAATGTTTGTGTACGACATGTGCAGATGTTGCTGCAATATATAAGACTGTTAGTTTAGTTTTTTACATTTTGTAATGGATGCCTAGAGTTTGTGAAGAATTTGAAAGGGTGCCTCGAGATTGTGCAGAATTTTAAAGGGTGCCTTGTCTGAAAAAAGGTTGAGAAAAATTGATCTATGCAAGTAATGAGAAGTTAAAATGAGAGTCTTCTTCCCAAACTCGCACCTTAGTCAAACAAAAGCAAGTTTCCAGTGGAAGTTAGTGGTAGCTTCTTTGTCTTTTAATCAGCCTTTCTAATTTGATTTTAAAATGGACATTGTTGTGATGTTTGCTTTTTACACTTCAAACCCAGTGCTGGACATTTGGGTGGAGAGTCCTGGGTGTGAAGATCAATAGTGAGTTTTACTGTATTTACCCATGTCCTTCAACTATCACTTATTGGTAACACTACCCTCACACATACCTTATGCCTCACTGTAGCTGGCCATACAGTATTCAATTCTCCTAGGAACGTTCATATGTAAAATCTCATCAGTACTTGCCAACAAAGCTTTTGCTTTCAATTCAATTTTGGAAAGAATTGATTTTCTGAGCAAAAACTACAGTCTCTATTGGAAATGTATTCACTGAGAATAAAATTTCCGAACTGCTCCTTTGGATGTTCTTGTCACTACCGACCAAAACGAACATTTGACCCCACTAACCATTACACTTAACACTATCCCTCACTCTCTTCACATGCCATACACTGGCAGATTTTCCTATAAACGTCCATATGAAAAATCTTATCAGTACAATTGGTAGTGCCAACTGAGACTTGACTAATGTTGTTTGAAAGTACTTCAAAAATGTATTTGCTTTGAACATTCAATTGTGAAATGAATGGAATTTCCCAAATGAACACCACCTACATTGTTAGAAGTTCATTTACCAAGAAAACTTTTCCATCCTGCTCCTTTGAATTTTCTCTGCTTTAAGGTTGAAAATAAGTGTCTATTTGACACCGCTAACCATTAGAAAATCAAATAAACAATCCAAAAATGAAAATTTTCAAATTAAGTTCTACAAGTGTATGTCAAGTCCTTTGCTTACAATCTAAAATTAACCTTGAACATTTACTTGTGCCCTTAACTCCTATTATAACCCTAAACTACACCTTAATCCTTTCATGCCAGCGCCTCCTGGCCCTTTAAAAGTTTCAGAAGCCGGGAGGCGGGGCGGGGTTTAGGGTCATGTGAACGCTGTGACGTGCCGTCACGGCGGTCACATGATCGGGAAAAGTCCCAATCGAAAGAGGAGATTGGGACCTTTCCATGAGTACCGGACATGTGTGCTGGGAGCGCGCAGGGCGCGTGCTCTTGGCACATATGTCCTTTTTTAATAGAATGCAAATGTGCGGCCGCTCGGCGTCTAGACCCAGACACCGGGAGGCCGCACATTTGCGTTCGGCCGGCGTGAAGAGGTTAAATTTAATTCCAATAACACCAACACTCCATTAAAAATAAATCTTTGGGCAGCTAAAGCATTTCTATCAAATCTAGCTTAGAAAAGTTGATTCCTGAAAGCTGACTGGAGACGCCCACAGTTCTAGTCTATGGCAGACATTTTGAAGAGGCCTGGTTCACTTGAGGGGTTTCCTTTACTTGCAAATCCCTTTAAAGGTGGATATAAACCCTAACTCGCAGACAGTTGGTTTATCAAAGCACTAAAATTTTTTTCTTTTTTTTTGCTGTTAGAAAATATATATTTTTTTCCATTTCCATTGCTGTGCTGCTGATCTCCAGCAGTCGGTTTGCATCCACTTCCTGTCTATATGCATGCATTCCAGTGGTGGCTCAATGTCTTTGCCCAGTTTGGGCTTTCTGACAGTGACAACAGTAAACCATGCTTGCACAATAAACTATGGTATAGCTTTTAGCACTTATAGGCATTGATTTACTAAAGGCAGATAGACTTTGCTAGGAAATTTTCCCCAGAGATTCATATATGAGGTGAATCTCTGCTGACTTCATTCATCTGATCATGTGCAAACAAAATTGCTGCTTTTCAGTTTTCCTTGTTTGTGAATTGGGTATTTTTTGCAAAGTGCAATTTCACGTTTACTAAGCTCTGGGGAAAATTCCCTTACATGGTGAACAGCCTATGTGCCTTTAGCAAACCAACTTCACAATCTCAACCAAAAGTGAGTGTGAAAGGCTGACAACAAAGCAGAGCAAATTCGGGCAGCATGGTGGCTAAATGGTTAGCACTTCTGCTTAGCAGTACTAGGGTCATTGGTTCAGATCCCAACCACAGCACCACCTGCCTGGAGTTTGCATGTTCTGACTGTGCCTGTGTGGGTTTCCTCTGGTTTTTACCCACACTCCAAAAGACATGCTGGTAGGTTAATTAGATCCTGTCTAAAATTGGCCCTAGTATGTGTATGTATTATTGTAAGTTAGGGACTTTAGATTGTATGGCCCTCAAGGGTTAGTGACTGATGTACAATATATATGTAAAGTTCTGCATAAATTGACGGTGCTATATAAGTATCTGTAATAAATAAATAATACATTTGGAGACAATTTCAGCATCATCACACTATAACAGAAAGGACCTATGTGTCGGGATGAATGCCATGACCTACATATTTTACATCCTGTTGCTGAAATCTTCCTATCTGAATGACTTCAATGGTAAGCAAAGTTTGCCTATCTATTGTATGTTAATGATGTTAATGAGAGGAGGCTCAACCTATCCTTAAGCTGTCCATAAAATGGATTGAAATTTGTCCAGATAAGCAGGAACCCTCAGAATTTCTATTCATGTATGGGCAAGCTGGATGTACTGAAGCTGGTCTATTTTTTTCGTTCAATCACTGCTATGGCCACAAACAGTGATCATTGTATTCTGAGGGCTGGGAAACCTCCTGCTGTCAGAATACAATAGCACAGAAGATTGTTTGGATATCACATAAATTTTACACGTTAAACGTGAATATCAGTCCATTGGCAAATAAAGTTTTAAGTGTTTTGGATAAAATGTATAAGCAAAAGGGATGGAAACATAATTCAGGTTTGACTCCCCTGGTGGGAACGGAGTATTTCCCCCCAAGGAAGGATAATATCTCTGGGAAATGGATTAAAGATAAAAATGCACGTTTGAATAACGGAAAATTGTACACTTTTCAAGATTAAAAGAACAAAAAAGATTTATTTATCACAATAGTGGTTGTGGCAGTATTGTCATTTTGTTACAATGCTCCCACAACCACTGAGGACGTTCCAGAATTTATAAGATCCTTATGGATATGGACGGAGCGGATCCTCCCCAGTTCTTGGGAAAATGGGAAAAGGAGCTTGGAACAGAATTTCATGGGCAACAAAAGAATAAAATATTTAAATTAACACATGACGTGATGAATATGAGCACAGTTGAAATGAACTACAAATGTCTCTCGCGAAGGTATATTACACCAAGTATGGCACATAAACAACAAGTAGATGTTTCACCCTTATGTTGGAGAGGTTGTGGTGAAACAGGAACGATGGCACGTATATGGTGGGATTGCCCAGAAATACAGGATTACTGGAAGGGAATAATCCAGCATATTCAGGAAATATTTGGGATTATTGTACACAAAGATCCGTGGACGTGTTTATTTTATAATTTTGAGCCTTTAGTGAAACTACATAAAAATAGGATACTCTATGATTTAAGTGGTGCAGCTAAGGGCTTGATTCCCAAGTTTTGGCAAGCTCTGGAGCCACCAGGAATAAATGATTGGATAAACAAAGTGGAAAATATTTATAGGATGGAGGAGTTATACCACATAGAGGAGGACAAATTGGAAAACTTTAGGAAAACGTGGAGTAGTTGGGTAAACTTTAAAACATCTCAAAGATATATGGAACTGGTTGGCGTTTAGGGGGAAAAGCCTAGAGAGAGTTTAATGGAGTACCTGAAAGAGATATTGGAGGTGGGAGGGAAGAGATATAGATACAGATAGATAATCATGAGAGAGGATAGAGGATAGAGGCTAGGAAATAGGATCTGGACAGGGGTATCAGAAGGGGGGAGGGTAGGAGATAAGGCAATGTAAAATTGGAATTATGTATATGTGAAGTGTTTGTGTATTGAGTTCTTTTTGTACTGGAAAATTCAATAAAATATGCAATAAAAAAAAAAAGAATACAATAGCACAATGGGAGGGGTTCTACCCTAAACACCGCCTGTGTTGATGGGGGAATCAAGCAATTTTCTTTCCTTCAGTTCATGTTGAAGGAAAGAAATTGGATAATGTATGGCCTGTCTAAGCCTTTCTATTGGGACAGGTTCAGTGTGAAAACGTTCAGAAATGCTTGCAGTTAGCCATGTCAGCTTTTCCTAAGAAACATTTTTTTTTTTAAAGTATAACTAAAGGCAAAACTTTAAAAACAATTTTTGGAGAGAGTGGGGAGGTATTAGAATGCTTATCAGTTTTTATTGCTGTCTGTGCCCCCGTTAGGGAGATTCACCCTCTCTATTTGTTCTGTTTACCATTATCATTGAAAGTGAAAGTTAAAGAAAATCCCAAATTTTAGGCTGTCCCCAGAAAAGTAATATAGTAGAAATCTTCCAATGGGGACACTCATTATGGTGACCTGGGGGTCCCCAAGCAATTACCTTAATTTGCAGGGATTTTCTCTCACTTCCTGTTTGGCTATGAGACAGGAATTGAAGGAAAATCTCTGTATTGGGACTCAGACGAAAAAAAAAAATCTGACAGGGGTTATAACTCTCCCTTACTCTATCCAAAATGAAAAAAAAAAATGCCTATAGTTCTACTTTAAGTATGTTGTGTGAATGGGAACACTTAGCAAGTATATAGTCAGGTTTTCTCAAATTTGTCTGCAAACATGGAAATACATAAAGCACAACTGTGAGAGCTTGGTAGACATTGATTTAGGAAATGACTTTGAGTAAAGTAATTTATGGGATGCTAAGTGCCTATTCCCTATTATACCTACAAATAATATAATGGTTTTCTAATGTTTTTTGTCCATCCCCAAATCACCCATCATCATGTTGTTTGCAGGGAAACTATTAAATGCTCATATTTCTACCAAATGGAAACAAAGCAATTGTACACATATGTTATTGTATACAGCTTGTAGCTCAAATTTGAAATCAGTTAACCCTTTCTTCCTTCATGAAAGGAATTCTTCCTTCCTCCAATAAAGAGATTGCTAACAAGAATGCAAACAGAAAGGAAAATCCTGCGTGCTTTGCAAAGTGGGTACAATGGATGCGTTCTTTATTCATTTATTTTGTAAAATAGAGATGCTTTTATTTCATTTAAAAAAATCATTTAACCGCTTAAGGACTGCCCTTTAGCAGATATACTGCTAGAGGGCGGCACCTGTGCGCAGAATCACATATATATGCGTGATTTCGCATTTCCGGGTAAGGGGCATGCGCACGCCCTACCCCCGCCGCTGTTCACGGTCACGGATGTCAATCACCGGGTCCCATCCGGTGATTACCCGCCGGTGCCCGGTGATTACCGAGCATCTCCGATGGGGAGGAAGATTGTTTTGTTTACAATCTTTCTCCATGTCAGCTCGAGCACACTGCTCGGGATGGCTGTGCACAGTACAGCCATCCCGATCAGTGTGCTTACAGTGAAGAACACACCCCCTGCCCACTAGCAAAACCCTTCCAGCACACAGTTAACCCTTTGATCACCCCTCACCTCTAAACCCTTTGATAACCCCTTCCTGCCCAGTGCCATTAGTACTGTGTCAGTGCTTTTTTTTTAGCACTGATCACTGTATTGGTGTCACTGGGGTGTCAGTGACACCAATTTAGTTCCCCCCCAGTGTCAGAATGCCCGCCACAGTCCCGCAGTCCCACTATAAGTCGCTGATCGCCGCCATTACTAGTAGAAAAAAAAAATCCAATTATCTATACCACCATTTGTAAACACTATAACTTTCACTTATACCCATTAATTTACACGTATTGGGATTTTTTTTTTAGCAAAGACATGTAGTAGAATACATTTTGGCCTAAATTTATGATGAAATTTGATTTTTAAAATTTTTTTACTGGACATGTTTAATAGCAAAAAGTCCAAAATATTGTTTTTTTCTCAAAATTGTCGGTCTTTTTTTGCTTTTAGTGCAAAAGATAGATACCGCAGAGGTGATCAAACACCACTGAAAGAAAGCACAATTCATGGGAAAAAAAGGACATAAATTTAATTTGGGTGCAGCGTTGCATGACCGCGCAATTGTCAGTTAAAATAACGCAGCGCCGTAACGCAAAAAATGGCCTGGTCAGGAAGGGGGGTAAATCCTCTGGAGGGCAAATGGTTAAATTGGAACTATACTGCATCTGAGCACCACAAACCAAAACCACTATTTAGTTCATTTTTATTATTCAAAACAATATCCCACATCTACAGTTGCAAGAAAAAGTATGTGAACCCCTTGGGATTACGTGGAGATTTTCATGAATTGGGCAAAAAATGTGCTCTGAACGTCATCTAAGTCACAACAATAGAAGAACACAGTCTGCTGAACATAATACTACACAAACATTAGATGTTGCCATGGTTTTATTGCACATAACATGTAAACAGTCACAGTGCAGGGAGGAAAAAGTATGTGAACCTTTGGACTTAATAACTGGTTGACCCTCCTTTGGCAGCAATAACCTCAACCAAGGGTTTCCTGTAGTTGCAGATCAGACCTGCACAACAATCTGAAGTCATTTTGGACCACTCCTCTTCACAAAACTGTTTCAGTGTAGCAATATTCTTGGGATGTCTGGTGTCAATCGCTCTCTTAAGGTCATGCCACAGCATTTCAATGGGGTTGAGGTCAGGACTCTGACTGGGCCACTCCAGAAGGTGTATTCTGTGCTGTTGCAGACATTGTTTTGTTGAATGACTTGTATGCTTTGGGTCATTGTCCTGTTGCATCACCCATCCTCTGTGGAGCTTCAATTGGCGGACAGATGGTCCTAAGTTTTCCTGCAAAATGTCTTGATAAACTCTGGAATTCATTTTCCCATCAATGACAACAATCTGTTCAGGCCCTGAGGCAGCAAAGCAGCCCCAAACCATGATGCTCCCTCCGCCATGTTTCACAGTGGGGATGAGGTTTTGATGTTGGTGTGCTGTGCCTTTTTTTCTCCACACATAGTGTTGTGTGTTCTTCCCAAACAACTCAATCTTGGTTTCATCTGTCCGCAGTATATTTTGCCAGTAGTGCTGTGGAACATCCAGGTGCTCTTTTGCAAACTTCAAACATGCTGCAATATTCTTTTTGGACAGCAATGGCTTCCTCCGTGGTGTCCTCCCATGTACTCCATTCTTGTTTAATGTTTTCCTTATTGTAGATGTGTCAACAAAAATGTTAGCATGTGCCACAGATTTCTGTAGGTCTTTAGCTGACACTCTGGGATTCTTCTTTACCTCATGCAGCATTCTGCGCTGTGCTCTTGCAGTCATTTTTACAGGACGACCACGCCTAGGGAGAGTATCAACAGTGCTAAACTTTCTCCATTTGTAGACAGTCTGTCTTACCGTGAACACATGAACATCATGGCTTTTGGAGATACTTTTGTAACCCTTTCCAGCTTCATGCAAGTCAACAATTCTTGATGGTAGGTCTTCTGAGAGCTCTTTTCTGCGAGGCATGGTTCACATCAGACAGTGCTTCTTGAAACCAGTAAACCCAAAACAGGTGTGTGTTTTTTAAGGGCAGGACAGCTGTCAGCAACACATCCAATATCATCACACTGATTGGAGTCAAGGTTGGCTCACTCCTGGCTCCAATTAGCTCTGGGAGAAGTCATTAAGCTAGGGCCTCACATACTTTTTCCTCCCTGCACTGTGAATGTTTACATGTTATGTGCAATTAAACCATGGCAACATCTAATGTTTGTGTAGTATTATGTTCAGCAGACTGTGTTCTTCTATTGTTGTGACTTAGATGACGTTCAGAGCACACTTTTTGCCCAACTCATGCAAAACTCTACGTAATCCCAAGGGGTTCACATACTTTTTCTTGCAACTGTATCCATTTCTTTATGCTTTATTTTGATACGCAGTTGCTTTGAAAAACACCTCCTAGCATTTCTGGCCTTGGCCATCTTGTGTAAGGGCAGATGATTCATGTAGCATTTACTTCTCGGAATCCATTTTCCCTTAGTTCAGGCATGCAGGCAGGATGGTGTGCTCAGCTGAGAAAACCCATCCTTCCTGCCTGAAGACTCCTGGGATGTATGACATCATTTGCCTAGGCATGGGAACCAGGAAGTAACTGACGAAATGTAAAATTAGGTTTAAAACAAGTAAATATGATATACCTTCCTATCTATTTACTAATGCTAGCAGCATAAGGATTAAAAATAGCCAATGCTGATTGAGAAATTAAAGTTCCGCTTTAAGAAACTTTCAAACTTAATACAGTATATACATTATGGTTACATAGTTAGTCAAGTGGAAAAGTCTATCTAGTTCAATCAATAGAAACAGTATATAAATAGGATAAATATATACAAAACATTCATATGCAAAACACTATACCAACAATTGATCCAGAGGAAGGAAGAAAACCCTATAAAGCATAGTTCGATTTGCTCAAGCAGGGGGAAAAAAAATTCTTCCTGATCCCCTGAAGTCAATCGGATGTTCCCTGGATCAACAATCTCTGGTGTTATTACCTATAAATGTCAATATGTACTTTTTTTTTAAGTCACTTGCTAAGGGTGACCTTATGGTAGATCTGTAAAGTCACTAGAGAATCGGTTTCCAAACGTGCATACAGTAGAAGATGATATTACATTATGGTTTATTTTAAAGTGGTTCTAAACTCTTACATATACCCAGTGAAGTCACTGACCTGATACAAAGACGAAACAAATACTCCTACACAAGTTATACCTGTTTACCTGCAGTATTCTCTTCTCTACATCGATTTAAAATACTGAATTTATACAGCTTGTCTGAGAGTTCAGAAAAAAGGGGGTGGAGAGCTGATGTTACAGTCTACAGAGCTCAGTGAGGAAAGCTCTGAGAGCTTAATGGACGGAAGAAACACACTCCCTCCACACAGCTCACAGGAACAGCGCTGAGGCAATCAATCTGCTGGAGCTGAAAATTATGTATGATAATAGGGCGCCAAGCAACAAATAAACTATCTATATATAATATAAGTAAACTACACTAAACATGTGACATAAGTAATAGAAAGGTAGGTTTTACTCTTTTGAAAATTAATAACATAAACACAAAAAACGTGAATAATATTTCAAATATGTGTCCACTTAAACATTTAACACAATAACAAAAGTGTTCACAGTAACAAATTACATAAATTCCTGGATGTTTTTACAGCGGCTGTTTTTGGCTTTTGACATTTTTTTCTACAGCCAGTGAACTCCCCAGCATGTTAACCTATGTGTCCATGCACACACAGACTGTAATCAGCGTTTTTTGGCTGGGATGTCTTTTGGCTGGAAAAAACCCAGAACTAGTGAGTGTCTAGAGGAGTTTTTTAGCTGTAAAAATGCTGAAAAACATGGCAAAACTGCATTTTTGGACTTTTTTGAGCAAAAATAAAATTTTTGTAAAAACAATATGCGAAAAAACGCAAACGATGCCAAACCCGCTAAACGCTAATGCAAAAATGCTAAAAATAAGCTAAACAACTCATGTTTTTTAAAGTGACTTTACACAGCTAATGTTACCAGCGTTCTTAAAACACCCAGTGTGCATACAGCCTTAGTGTATATATCTTCTCAATCACCTTTGCCTTTAAGTGACAGAGGAAAATGTATTCTTCTTTGATCCAAGCAAAGCGATCCCCCATGTGTAGTAAAAAAGCTCACTCACCAAATGTGTGGCCATAAAGGCCTGTCAAGCCTTAGAAAAGTAAAACCAAAGAAGATGGAGTGAAGATGGATTCAGTATCACTATACACTACAATGCAAATTCTCTTTCATGAACAACAGAAGTCACAAGCTGGCGATAGCACCGGCTTCAGTCTCGGGCTCCCCGATGCACCAAAGAGCAACATAAGGGGGGCACCCCTCCCAATGCTTGTAAATGCATATCAGTGGCTAATTAGCTGCTAGGATTGCTTTTACATTATATTGGATCACTGGCCAAAAAAAAAAGATACCGGGATGATAATACCTGTAGCAGCATGCATCATCCTATTATCTCCAATAAAAGTCCCCCAGAAATGTTATTTCCTGCTTGTGGGATTAACTTACTGATTTTCCCAGAAGTCTACACTAAGATGCTAAGTCAGATTTTCAGCATCCCCTGCAACAGAATTGTAATTTTTGGTGAGATACTCCCAAAGGGAAATCATGTGTAATGGGGTGCCACTTTCCTCACTAGAGCTCTGCAGGTGCAGCAGCTGATTGATAATTATAAAATCTCTCCCATACAGAATTACTCTGCACATGGACACAGACAAAAAAATCTATTTGTTTAGAATAACAAAAGGTAGGAATCTGTAATAACGTTTGTTAAATTCCCTGCAATGCACATGGACCAGTGGCGTCCTGAGGCAGGTGCGGGGGGGTGCGCGCCGCACCGGGTGACACCTACCACATGGGGTGACACCGGACCCGCTCCATGAAAAGGTAAGTTGTAAAGCAAGCTGACAATCCCCACAGGATGGATCCAATCCATCCTGCGGGGATCGTCGGCTTTCTTTACAACTTACCTTTTTGTGGAGCGGGTCCGGTGTCACCCCGTACAGGTTGCATGCCGACGATCCCCGCAGGATGGATCGGATCTGCGGATTGAGGAGCATAATGGATCAGACTCCGATCCATTATGCTCAATCCACATATCCGAACCATGCTGCAGGGATTGTCGGCATGCAACATATATGGGGTGACACCGGACCCGCTCCACAAAAAGCTAAGTTATAAAGAAAGCTGACGATCCCCGTGGGATGGATCTGATCTGCGATTTGGAGAGCATAATGTATCAGAGTCCAATTCATTATGCTCAATCCGCAGATCCGATCCATTCTGCGGGGATCATCGAAGGGGGTGTCACCAAGTGTTATCGCATCGGGTGACACCAACCCTAGGGACGCCCCTGACCAGGGGAGGACTGACCATTCAGAAATTCGGGCACTGCCCGAGGACCCGGGGTCAGTAAGGGGCCCCATGAGATGCCCCTGGTAGCTTTTATAGGCTTTTTTGGGTGAGGTTTGAGTGTGGGTGAGGACATAGGGGCCCCATGATCCCCTATTGCCCGGGGGCCCCATGAGTTGTCAGTCCGCCCCTGCCCCTGACAGAGATCACCCAGAGGGGAATGTTTTTTTTTTCTCAACAACAGTGCAGTTACTGTTTGCCCCATATTGGCACTAAATGGCAATATTGTTAAACAGACACAACTGGAGGTGGCACAGTTGGAGGTAGTGCTACAGACCATAATCCAGCAATGTACATCCACAATGGGAAACGTTTTAGAGGGTGGACAATACCAACAGGTGGTAGTAATCTATGCACGTATTCAGTTGTGTCCCCAACAACACAGCCAAATATACAGTATGTTTCCGTCCTAATTAAAGTTCTGATTTAGGAGTTTCTTAAGGGGTTGTTTTACCTACAATGCAGTGCTCCAGGGCTGCGCATCCAATGCTTGATACATCCTGCCATCTGCAGGACAAAGAGGGGAGGGCAACGAAATGAGCCGCTGAAAAAGTAAGAATTCTTTTACAAAAAGGAGCACTACATGTTAATGTACTGAGGACACTGCAATGCATAGAGAGGTTTTTGGCAAAAGTCATTGAATGCCGTTAAAGTCATTGAACATGAAAGGATATATTTACAACTTGAATACCTGCAGGAAATAGAGAACTTCTGTATTTGATATTGGGAGTTGTATTCCCGGTCTCATCCTTAACCCCCCAGTCACATCAAAGCTGTTTTTCAAATC
Source organism: Staurois parvus (assembly GCF_062004578.1). Taxonomy (NCBI): domain Eukaryota; kingdom Metazoa; phylum Chordata; class Amphibia; order Anura; family Ranidae; genus Staurois; species Staurois parvus. Next base: position 7,779,508 of record NW_028318022.1, on the reverse strand, counting down.
GTGAGACTTACAGTGAAGCAGCACAATTTCAAAGTCAGTTGACTTGCCGATTTGAGGTATGATTTGCAAGACATATGACCGAGATGTCTATACAAATCGCACCAAAAATAGTGCATGTACTACTTTAGAAATCAGTGCGGCTTTGACCAAGTTGGAACCGCACCGATATGACCGCTCTAATAGCAGACAATAAACATATGATTTGCAAGTCGCATGGCATGCAAATCGCATGCCAAGTCGCACCCAGTGTGATTAGGGTGTAAAGCGGTTGTCCAGTGAAAATTAAAAAATTGAATAAAGTCGGCAATTACAAAAACTGTAGCTGCAGACTTTTAAAAAACAGACACTCGGTCCAGTGGTGTGTTCACTCCGGCCGGGTTCAACGACCGTCCTATGTCCCCAGCACCAGCATCTTCAGTGTGGGTTCCCAGCTGTGACAGCTTGTGGCTTTACAGCCGAGTGCCCACTGCGCATGTGTGAGTAGCACTATGCTTTGTGCATGAATGGTTCTGTAGTCTTCTGGGACCTGTCACGTGTCCCAGAAGACTACGGGGAGGAGGACAACTTATGCTTCCATTCGCCTAGGCAATCACAGCGGGAGTGGGAGTGTGTACCTGCCAAATATGGGTACCCTCTCCTTCCCAGCTCTCCAAAGGTGCCAAACTTTAACGGTGGATGAAGTCTTAAAGTGGAACTTCCCCTTTTGGGCGGAGCTCCTCTTTAAGTTGGCCATAAACTGGTAAACTAGTAGAGTATTCATACAATAAATCTCAGTACATTCTATGACTTGATGAATATCATTCAAAAGTTGCTCAAAATTTATTTTGCTTTAACATTCAATTTTGGAATAAATGGAATTTCCCCAGCAAATACTACATAGACTGTTATAAATATGTTTGTTCAAGAAACCTTATCTATCCTGCTCCTGTGAATTTTCTTATCATTCCTGTCTAAAAAGAACATCAATTTGAATTAAAAAAATCAAATAAACACTTTTAAATCAAAAGTTCTTTACATGTGAGATCCTTGTAAATAACATCTGGGTTTTCAAAATTTGTATCAAATAAGTACTCCTTGGAAGCTGGTCCTGTTCAGTCAATGCAAAGACCATGGGGTTGATTTATTAAAGGCTAATAGGTGTTCACTTAGCAAGGGTAGTCGCACATTGCAAGAGATCTTACCACAGGGCTTAGTGAATAGCTGCCATTATGCCTATCCCATGAAATGCATCTTATAACATGCTGCTTATACTGTGTTTTTAATAAATGTATATATTCCATAAAGTCATAAAAATATTATTATTATTAACTGCTTCCCGACCGCCCTATAGCAGAAATACTGCTAAAGGGCAGCACGGGTGTGCAAAATCACGTATATATACATGATTTAGCATTTCCGGGTAGGGGCCGGATTCCCTACCTGCGCTGCCATTTCATCGCCGTGGCTGTCAATCACCAGGTTCCAGCCGGTGATTACCTGCCGGCTCCCGGTGATTACCGACAATCACGGTCGGGGAGGAGGGCTGCTTTGTTTACCAACACCCCTGTTCCCTGTCAGCTCGGGCATGCTGCTCTGAATGGCTGTGCACAGCCATCCAGAGCAGTGTGCTTACAGTGAAGCACACACCCCCTGCCCCCAAGTAAAATACTCCCGTCACACAGTTAACCCTTTGATCGCCCCTCATGTTAACCTCTTCCTGCCCTGTGCCATTAGTACAGTGTCAGTGTTTTTTTTTTAGCACTGATCACTGTATTGCTGCCACTGGGGATGTCAGTGACACCAAGTCAGTTCCCCCCAGTGTCAGAATGCCCACTGCAGTCCCTCTAGTCGCTGATTGCCGCCATTATTATAAAAAAAAATAAAAAAATTCCATTATCTATACCACCATTTGTAAACGCTATAACTTTCATGTAAATCAATTCATTTACACGTATTGGGATTTTTAGTAGCAAAGACATGTAACAGAATACATTTTGGCATAAAGTTATGACGAAATTTGCTTTTTTAAATGATGTTCACTGGACATGTTTAACCGCTTCCACACTGCCCTATAGTAGAAATACTGCTACAGGGCAGCAGGGGTGCACAAAATCACGTATATATAAGTGATTCGCACTCCCGCGGTTTTCGCGCCCCACCCAGATAGCGTCAGATTGCCGGTCAGTACACCAGTAATCACATTTAACCCCTTGATTGCCAGGAACACGCTCACATATACAATAAACCTCCATTGCTAGTATAGTGTCTGAACGGATCAATATCTTTGATCAGATCAGCACTATAACAACGTTCACATTAGTATAGTGTCCTCAAAAATGCAGCATTGGCGGGATCAGCCCAGGCACCTGCCAGCACCTGCCTTTAGCCCCTACGCTTAGCCCCACTTCTCCCCCAGCAAGTGTAGTGTCAGTAGATCACTGTCACTTTGCACACAAAACCGCAGTGTTCCCAGAATCAGGCCTGATCTCTGCTAGCACTTGCAGGTAAATTTTGGTGACTCTCATATGCAGCAGAGCGCCAGTACTAGTGCCACGCTACCTTTTGGTGAACTGGCGAGCACCAGTGGCCTAGTACATCCTGGTCTTTCACATACCAGCACTGCAGTATCACTTGGTGTCGTGGTGAGGCTCATAAGTGCAGTATAAGCTGGTGCGGTGGCGAGCACAAGTATTGTCCCGCAACCACCAAGAATTTGCACACAAGCCCGTAGAGCCCCTAGTATCCTTCCGGATGTGCTTGCAAATCCCGATTGGCTGCCCAGAAATTCTGCAGCACCTGTACTTCCCCCATTCACTGCCAAACCCTGAATTCAATTGGAAACAGCACATTTAACTACTCCCCTTGATTTTTTTGGAGTTGTTTTTCACAGAAGATCTGTATGCATTGATTGTGGATCAAAGCAATTTATTTGCGTAACAGTTTATCACCTCCAACCCAAATTCAAACCTTGCAAGACCATTTGCATATAAACCCATGACCGTTTCTGAATTTAAAGTTTTTTTGGGCCTAACCCTCAACATGGGCATTACTAAAAAAATGAATTGCGGATGTATTGGTCCACAGACCGATTCACCATATGCCCATATTCTTTGCTGCCACGGCCAGGCATAGATATGAGAGTATAATGTGTTTTATGCATTTCAATGACAACACACTCTGTTATCCTCGGGGTGACCCTGAATTTAACCGGCTCCACAAAATTCAGCCCCTTGTAAATCACCTTAACCAAAAATTTGCAGATGTCTATACTCCCCAGCAAAACATCTGCGTTGATGAGTCCCTCATTCATATTTCTGGGCGCCTTGCATTCAAACAATTTCTCCCCAGCAAGCGTGCCAGATATGGGGTCAAGATGTATAAGACCTGTGAGAGGACAGCAGGCTATACATATAAGTTTCAGATTTTCAAAGGAAAAAATAGCCACGTGGAGCCCCCCAGATGCCCAGACTACATGGGGAGCAGTGGCAAGATAGTTTGGGACTTGGTGTCATCCTTTTTCCATATGGGGTACCAGTTATACGCGGACAATTTTTATTCAAGCGTGCCACTATTTAGACAAGTGTACAATCTTGGAATTGGCACATGTGACACCGTGCAACCTAATCACCAGGGCTTCCCCCAAAGGCTTGTAAATACCCATCTTAGAAAGGGGGGAAAAGCCTGCTTGAGAAATGAGGATGTCATTCAGCTGCAGCACCGACTTTTTTATTCTGACAGCAACAGGGTCTTGCGCTCAGAATATACATAAGTAGGTGTGTGCAGTGCTGTTGGATGAGATCTTTCATCTGCAATTAAAAAGAGAGCATATATGCTGAAGCAAGGGGGCCTGAGGTGGCCAGTGGGTGGATGGCCCCTATGATTTGGCATATATATTTTATAATATTTTTTGGCACATTTCATGTGTGCCCACGATTAGAAGTGTGTGGATGCAGGGCAGTATATTCTAATAGTGGGCATACCACACACTTTTTCTGGCAGAGATGTCTTCTATTTTTTTCTTTCAGCCCACAAGCTGCATTAAAAAAAAGAACATAGCATATACACCCAACAAGGACCAGCAACGTACTTGTACATCACTGGACTTTGATACGTTATGCCAGGATGATGCTTGCTGCTGCAGGCATTATCCTGGTATCGTTTTTTTCAGCCGACAATCGGCTTTCATGTAAAAGCAATCCTAGTGGCTAATTAGCTGCAGGATTGCATTTATAAGCAGCGGGAGAAGATACCCCCCCCCCGCTGCCTACCAGCCGGTGTTTTCTGTCAGACCAGAATGATGCCAATCTATAGTCTATGAAATCGAAAGCTAAGAGCATTTCATCACTTCAGTTTTGCAGGCTATAAACGGCGCCATTTGTAAATTGGGAAAGCATCTGATCACACTTATCTTGGTGAGATTAGATAATTTAAGGGCAGAGGAGATATCTAGAGTCTGATAGAATCCAGATTTTTTAAAAAAAGAATATATGACAATGCCCATTGAAGTTATAGGGGATATTTGCATTCCCTGTGATAGCATTAAAAGTGATAAAAAAAAATGAAACGGACAGTGTAAAAATAATTTTAAAAAATCCAAATAAATAAATAAATTTAAAAAAGCACCCTCACCCCCCTCCCCGCATACGCGTGCACCTGCATGCTTGAGGTTGACCCTGTGCCAGTAAGTAAACAGTGGTTGCACCATGCATGCGAGGTATCGCCGCAAATGTGAGATCAAGGACAGTGATTCTAGCACTAGACCTCCTCTGTAAATCTAAAATGGTAGCTTGTAAAGGCTTTTAAAACGTTGGCTATGGATATTAAAAATGTATGCAGTTAGTCGCCATTTTGGGCAATTTTAAAGCATGTCATGTTTGGTTTCTATTTACTTGGTATACCATCATCTTTTATACGTTAACAAATAATTGGCCAATATATTGTGTTTTTGTGCATAAAAAATTTGCAAATTTTGTGCATTTTCCAAAAATTTGCGTTTGAAAAATTGCTGCGCGAGTACTATGTGACATAAAAAATTGCAGCACCCACCATTTTAGTCACTAGGGTGTCTGCTTTAAAAAAATTTAATGTTTTGGGGTTCAAATTAATTTCCTAGCAAACAATACAGATTTTTTTCATGTGAACAAAAAGTGTCAGAAAAGGCCTGGTCTTCAGGTGGTTAGAAGAATGAATGATGTGTGGCATAAACTTCTAATACTGGGCATAAAATGCCCCCACCCCCCAAAATGACCCTGTTTTGGAACGTAGACACCCCAAACTATTTGCTGAGAGGCATGTTGAGTCAATAGAAGAATTTATTTTTTTACCACAAGTTTTTGAAAAATCCAAAAAAAAATCTTTTTTTACACATAATTGTCATTTAAATGATTTATTGCTCACACATGCCATGGGTATATGTGGAATTACTCCCCAAAATACATTCTGCTACTTCTCTCAAGTATGGTGATACCATATGTGAGAGACTTTTTGGCAGTCTAGCCAAGTACAGGACCCAAAAATCCAATAAGCACCTTCAGGCTTTTAAAGGGCTTTATTTCCTCATTACACTTCCTGACTACTTATCACAGTTATTGAGGCCCTGAAATGCCAGGATGGCACCAAACCTCCCCAAATGACCCCTTTTTGGAAAGTAGACACCCCAAGGAATTTGATGAGAAGCATGGTGAGTATTTTGCAAATCTCGTTTGTTGCCACAAGGTTTTGGAATATGAAGAAAGAAAACTAAAACATATTTTTTATTTTCTTATTTTATATTTCAAAACCTTGTGAGGAAAAAATGAGATCTGCAAAATACTCACCATGCCTCTTTTTAAATTTCTTATGGTGTCTACTTTCCAAAAAGGGGTCATTTTGGGGGAGTTTGGTGCTATCCTGGCATTTCAGAGCCTCCGAAACTGTGATAGGTAGTGAGGAAGTGAAATGAGGAATACGCACCTTCAGGCTTTCAAAGTGGTCATTGGATTTCAGATTCCTGTATGTGGCTTGGCTCCGAAAAAGTCCCACACATGTGGTATCCCCATACTCAGTAGACATAGCAGAATGTATTTTGGGGTGTAACTCCACATACACTCATGGCTTATGTGAGGAACATATTTAATAATTTTATACAATATTATGTAATAATATTATATAATAATTTAAATGACAACTTTGTGTAAAAATAAAATAAAAAAAATGTTTTTGTCATTTTCCAAAAACTTGTGGAAAAAAAAAAATTCTCCATGGACTCAAAACGCCTCTCAGCAGATAGCTTAGGGTGTCTACTTTCTGAAAATGGGTCATTTGTACTGTCCTGGTATTTTAGCACCTAAAGAAATGTGATGGGCAGTCAGAAAGTAAAAGCTGTGTAAATTCCATTATCTATCCCATAGTTTGTAGACGCTATAACTTTCACGCAAAGCAATCAATATACACTTATTGGGATTTGTTTTACAAAAAACATGTAGCAGAATACATTTTGGCCTAAATTTATGACGAAATATGAATTTTTTTTATATTTATGACAGAAATGAGAAAATATTGGGGTTTTTTTTCAACATTTTCGGTCTTTTTTTGTTTTTAGCTCAAAAAATAAAAAGCGCACAGATGATCAAATACCACCAAAAGAAAGCTCTATTTGTGTGAAAAAAAGGACATACATTTCATTTATGTACAGTATTGCAATTGTCAGTTAAACTAGTGCAGCACTGTATAGCAAAAATGGCGTAAATTACAGTATCTATACCATAGTTTGTAGACGCTATAACTTTCACACAAAGCAATCAATATACACTTATTGGGATTTTTTTCCAAAAACATGTAACAGAATACATTTTGGTCTAAATTTATAACTAACTTTGAGTTTACTATATATTTTTTATAGCCGAAAGTAAAAAATATAGCTTTTCCTAAAAATTTTCGGTCCTTTTTTGTTTATAGCGCGAAAAATAAAAACGTACAGATGATCAAATACCACTAAAAAAAATCTCTATTTGTGTGAAAAAGGACATACATTTCGTTTGGGTGCAGCATAGCATGACCGTGCAATTACCAGTTGAAATAGTGCAGTGCCGAACAGCAAAAAGAGGCCTGGTCAGGAAGGGGGGTAAATCCTCTGGAGGGCAAGTGGTTAATATACAGAATTTATATAGTTTGTGCAGTGCTTTATAAAATAAAGGGAAACTGTACAGTTAAAAAAAACAGAACATTACAGGAGAATAAGGAGGGTCTGTCCATGAGAGCTTACAGTGTAAATATAAGAGTAAAAAAACCCATGAACTGTAACACAAATAAATAATGCATGCAATATTACTGCCTAAGAAACTGTTCAACCATAGTCCATATATCAGTTGTTCTATTGTTCCATAATCTCTTCACCTGTTATTTACATAAGCCTAACAATCCAATAAAGTTCAGAAATTTTACAATCCCAGGTACTTATGTCCTTATAGTGACAGAGATTATGGAACAATAGAACAACAGAAAATTCATGTCCAAATACTTACCTTCATTTTCCTTTTCTATCACCATGGCTTCATACTAACATGCCAATAAAATGAACAGCCTCCCAGAGACAGCATTCCATAGCTAGACACTTTTGAATTACAAGGGTGGGATCCATGTAATGCCATAGTCAGAAAAACAACCTTAAGGTAAATATTGGGACCTGAATTTTTCCAATTCAGAGACATCTCACTGGCATTACACTAATTAGATTTAAAGGATAAGTTCACCTTTACAAAAAAATAATAAATGCACATTTTTTGCAGGTAAAAAGATATGCATTTATTATTTTTTTTGTTAGGGACCTGTAAAGCATTGCACCCTCGATTAGCAGATCATGGGTATAATGCCACAGTGCTGCAGACTGTCTGGGTATCTGTCTGCCCGTGCTTCCTGATACAGGCAGGTAGTTACACACTGACAAGAAGCTCAATAAAATGCTTTTTTTCAGATTGTGACAGTTAACAGTTTTGTTTCAGATTGATTCATTAAGTTACTAATTTAGTTTCATTGCATTTTTAACAAAATTTGTTTAATTTATTCTTTTTGATTGAATTCAAGTTTTTCCAGTGGATTAAAAGTATATAAATTGAATTCAAATCGAATTCATATTGAAAATATTGAATCGATCTGTCTACCAATTCGATATTCTTTTCTTCTCTTCCCTATTCTATTCTATTTTTTTATATTCCTTTATTTTCTATTCTATTCTGTTTTACTCTATTCTATTCAGTTTTATTATATTGTTTTTGAAATGCGAATTTCAAAAGATGACTATATTCTTTCTATTTTATTCTATTCTTTTCTATTCTACTCTTTTTTTATTATTATTTTCTATTCTATTATTTTATTTTCTATTCTGCTCTATTATTTTCTATTCTATTAATTTTTATTCTATTCCTTTAGTTTTTATTTTATTTTATTCTATTACTTTATTATTTATTCTATTCTGTTCGGTTTTACTCTATTCTATTCTAATTGATGAACCAAGAAAATTAGTGACTTTTATCAGAAATACTAACATAGAAAAATTTGTCTCATAGAAAATTTCTAAAATTATTCACAATTTATTAGGTTACCAAGTTAAAAGAGTCATAATGTTCGTAAAAGCTTCAACAATCCATCATGTGGCTGACGGTAGTTTTAACAGTGGTACAAGAATGTTTTTAAGTTCCCAACATTTTTTTCCCAGAGGGGCTTCTTCAGGGGGGAAGACCACAGATTATTATTATTATACAGGATTTATATAGCGCCAACAGTTTGCTCAGCACTTTACAATATAAAGGGAGACAATACAGCAACAATACAGTTCAATACAAGAGGGATAGGAGGGCCCTGCTCCTTGGAGCTTACAATCTAGATTATCCAAACTAGTGTACAAAAAAAGAAATAAAAGAATTTACAGACATAAAAAAAATATGAATAATAACATTATTAGATATCCTTATACCCACCGCCTGTGCTTCATCACACTTACCATATATCCATTACTTCAAACATTGAAGGCCTAAACAAAAGCTGTTCAACCACTGGCAACAAACTGGGATCCCTGAGTGACCACATGGGGTACAAAAGGACCAGATTGTAACAAATAAATATAACTATATGTTGGAAAAACAATAAACATCTTAAGGGACCAACAGGGGAGGACTGACAACTCATGGGGCCCCCGATCAATAGGGGATCATGGGGCCCCTGTGTCCTTGTCCAAACTCAAAAAAGCCTATGAAAAAGGTACCAGGGGCATCTCATGGGGCCCCCTACTGACTCCGGGCCCTCGGGCAGTGCCCGAGTTTCCAAATGGTCAATCCGCCCCTGGGGACCAACTGTCTCCAACTACAATACTCACTATAAAAATTCTGAAACAGACTACAAGAAGGTGCCCACTCAGGAGTTAAAGAAAGAAACCCAGCTCCCAGAAACCCAGAACTATATAATATAAAGAAACAAATAATAAATCGTAAACTATTTAGATAAACATATACATGCCCAGACTATAGAAGACAGTATCTCAAGGCTGGCTATGTACCAAAAGATATTCCCCTAAGGACTTGTATGCATTCAATGTTACCATTACATGAACTGAACTAAGAACTCACTTACTGAGACAATGATAATATCAAGTTGGCTCAGACTAAATGCACATGCTATAATATAACGGTCAAAAAACTGATGGTAAAAATAGACCAACAAAGGTTTGAATAACAGTGCTGCTGAGGCTTAAGATCTTACCAAAGATGTTGCATATGCATGGTGACAGGGCTAACCTTGTGGTTCTGGCAAAATGGCTGTCGGAAATATCTATTCTATTCATTTTAATTCTATTCCTTCATTGTTCTTTTTATTCTATTCTTTTCATTTCTGTTCTACTCTATTCTATTCTTTTCTGTTTTATTTTATTCTATTCTTTTCAAAATTCGAATTTCAAAAGATGCTATATTCTTTCTGTTTTATTCTATTCTATTTGAATCTATTCTATTGTTTCTATTCTGTTCTTTATTTCCTATTCTATTCTATTCTGATTTATTCTATCCTATTCTTTTTGAATTTCGAAAGATGGCCATATTCTAACACTAATACACATACTCTTTGAAGGAAATCAGCAAAAGTCAGCACTATGTTTATAGTTCAACTTTGTATTCGATCGCTATTGGAATCTTGGACAAAATATCATTTTGTTACTTTGAATTCATTTAAATTTGTTACTATTGTAATTTGGAGATTTGGATACATCCAAATATCTGAATAGTAAAAATTTTGTCCGGATTTCGATTCAGAACTAAACTAACCGCACATGTCTACTTCTAACTTCAACATCTGCAGGACAGCTTGTTCTGTTGAAAGACAACAGACGTAGTGGCTAGTATGTCTCTTGAACATGCATATGTCTTTTAAATCGATAGACAACACCCAATCTCCTAGAATTGTTGCCTGAGAACAACTCCATCTTGAAGTGCCGAACCATTATATGTCTGCTGAGGACCCTGAGGTCCTGGGCTCAAATCTTTGGTTTCCAGAAATATTCGGTAGTATACCCCCTGAAGTCTTTAGACTTGAGGAACTTAGTCAACTGCTTGTTTCTCCAACAGTTCTGAAATACATTGTAGTAGGATGTCCTTCTAGAATGGATCTGCTGGAGTCTTTGTGGCAATTAACCTGCCTCTTAGTGAACACCCTGCGCACCCTGGGGTGGACTTGTACTCAAAATTACTTCTGCTGTTCTTGTCCATCTGAAGTGGAAGACTTTGTTGTCTTTGTGAATGAGTACTGGGAACCTCTCTATGTATGCCCGAACCTCTTTCCTGGACAATAAAACATTTAAATTCTTTAGCATTCTGACGGGTGTCGATGTTGCTAAATAAAAGGTCATGTAACATTTTGCTACTCTATAATTAACATGTGGGCCTTGTATTGATGTTGTGCCATTAAACCGAGCATGTGTATGAACCTATCTATATTACTTACTTTGTAATTGTTACAATGTTAATAAAACATTTTGGATAAGAAAAAGACACCTAAAAATAAAAGTAAGAAAATTGATAATAAAAAGATTGTACCAGGTGTGGTAAACTCTACAATCTGCTTAGAGCCAATCAAATATTTTAACTTATTTGCTACTGTATGTCCTTTGGAAACACACACACATTTAAGTATGCTATTAAATAAATAAATGATGCTTTGAGATAGGCATTGTGCTACTTTTGTTGGCAGCCCTCTTTATATATATATATATATATATATATAGCCAAAAGTATTGGGACAATCCTCCAAATCATTGGATTCAGATGTTCCAATCACCTCCATGGCCACAGGTGTATAAAATCAAGCAACTGGACTGAAAGCACTGACTCTCCAGCGCTTCAAAGGAGTCAGTGCCAGGAAGAAACCAGGGAATCCAATGTATTGATAGCCTTGAGATAAAATCTTGGTGATGCAGCCCTCCTCAGACTGGGAGATCAATCAAAACTGGAAAGGAAGCAAACAGGTGATGCTAACACCTAGCGCATTATCCAAGGTCTATTTAAAATGTTAAAAACAAAAAACATACTCACAAAATGAGGTACATGAAAAAGCATATAAAGCCACAGAGATGGCCCAACGTGATGGCAGAGTGTCCGACTGATCGTGAGGTTGGCTTGCACATCTTTAAACGTGTGGTTCTAATTTTTTTTTTTCTGCCTTTACCCCATTTTTTGGTGTTCTTAGGATACCTCCTCACATTAAAAAGTAATATTTATTCATTGAAAAAAAAATTATTTTAATATACATCTCTGTGCAATTTGAGTGTTGATATCACATTGTGAATATATAGGTTGCCCACTGTGATTATATACATCACTCTATATGTGTGTTATCAGGCCCCACCATTTGCATTCATGCACTATGCATGTATCACTTATTTATGCATTTAGGTATTTTATTTATATTCATTTTTATTTATATAGAATGTTATGTGCTCACCTCACTTTTTGTTTTCTTTTCTTTTGTTTTTTTTTGGCCGAGCAGCTCCATCCAATCATTACATCACCAAGTGCAATGCAATTTTGATGCAGTGGTATAAAGCACGCCGCCACTGGACTCTAGAGCAGTGGAGATGTGTTCTCTGGATTGACAAATAACGCTTCTCCATCTGGCCATCCACTGGACGTGTATGGGTTTGGCGGTTGCCAGGAGAACGGTATTTGCCTGATTGCATTGTGCCAAGTGTGAAGTTTGGTGGAGGGGAGATTTTGGTGTGGGGTTGTTTTTCATGGGTTGGGCCCCTTAGTTCCAGTGAAGGGAACTCTTAAGTCATCAGCATACCAAGACATTTTGGACAATTTCATGCTCCCAACTTTGTGTTTGGAGATGGCCCCTTCTTGTTCTAACATGACTGCGCACCAGTGCACAAAGCAAGGTCCATAAAGACATGAATGAGCAAGTTTGGGGTGGAGGAACTTAACTGGCCTTCACAGAGTCCTGACCTCAACCCGAGAGAACACCTTTGGGATTAATTAGAGAGGAGACTGTGAACCAGGCCTTCTCGTCCAACATCAGTGCCTGACAAATACGCTTCTGGAAGAATGGTCAAACATTCCCATAGACACACTCCTAAACTTTGTGGACAGCCTTCCCAGAGGAGTTGAAACTGTTATAGCTGATCCCCTGCTGATTTTGAATGTTTGCCCACTCACAATGAAATGATCAGTCTAAAAATCGAATGGTAGGTGTATTGTAACAGTGAGAGACAGAATAGCAACAAAAAATTCAAAAGAAATGCATGTCTAACAAATGATGCACTGATTAGCATGTTCATGAGGGAAATAAGTATTTAAACCCTTTAAATCAGCAGTATTTCTGGCTACCAGGTGTCTTTCATACAGGTAACAAGCTGAGATTAGAAGCAGTCTCTTAAAGAGAGTGCTGCTAATCTCATTTTGTTACCTGTATAAAAGACACCTGTCCACAGGAGAAATCAAACAATCAGATTCCAAACTCTCCACCATGGTAAAGACCAGAGAGTTGTCCAAGGATGTCAGGGACAGGATTGTAGACCTACACAAGGCTGAACTGGGCTACCAAGCTATTGCCAAGCAGCTTGGTGGGAAGGTGACAACAGTTGGTGCAATCATTTGCAAATGGAAGAAACACAAAACAACTGTCAGTCTCCCTAGGTCTGGTGCACCATGCAAGATCTCACCTCGTGGAGTGTCAATGATCATGAGAACAGAACTACATGTGAGGATCTTGTCAATGATCTCCAGGCAGCTGGGACCACAGTCACCAAGAAAACAATTGGTAACACACTACACCGACACGGATTGAAATCCTGCAGTGCCCCCAAGGTCTCTCTTCTCAAGAAAGCACTTGTCCAGGCCCGTCTGAAGTTTGCCACTAAACATCTGAATGATGCAGAGGAGGACTGAATGAAAGTGTTGTGGTCAGATGAGACCAAAATCGAGCTCTTTGGCATCAACTCAACTCGCCATGTTTGGAGGAGGAACAATGCTGCTTATGACCCCAAGAACACCATCCCAACTGTCAAACATGGTGGTGGAAACATTCTGCTTTGGGGGTGTTTTCTGCTAAGGGGACAGGACAACTGCACCACATCAAAGGGACGATGGATGGGGCAATGTGCCTTCAAATCTTAGGTGAGAACCTTCTTCCCTCAGCCAGGGCATTGAAAATGAGTCTTGGATGGGTGTACCAGCATGACAATGACCCAAAACCCAAGGCCAAGGCAACAAAGTAGTGGCTCAAGAAGAAGCACATTAAGGTCCTGGAGTGGCCTAGCCAGTCTCCAGACTTTAATCTGATTGAAAATCTGTGGAGGGAGCTGAAAGTTTGAGTTGCCAAACGTCATTCACCAAACCTTAATGACTTGGAGAGGATTTGCCAAGAGGAGTGGGCCAAAATCCTTCCAGAGATGTGTACAAACCTGGTGGCCAACTACAGGAAACGTCTGACCTCAAATACTTATTTCCCTCATGAACATGCAAATCAGTGCATAATTTGTTAGATGTGCATTTCGTTTGATTTTTTTGTTGCTAATCTGTCTCTCAGTGTTACATTACACCTACCATTCGATTTTTAGACTGATCACCTGCTGACACATCTGTGAGAGTATACCCTCAGTAAGATACACAACTCTTGTTTCCTGTTTTTGGAATGTAAGTGTATCGATATATACCGTATTTTTCGCTCCATAAGACGCACTTTTTTCCCCCAAAAAAAGGGGGGAAAATGTCAGTGCGTCTTATGGAGCGAATATGGAGCGGCCGGTCCGGTATTTCCACCGCCGCCGTGTCAGAATACCGGGCCGGCTGCTCATCTCTGCAGTGGGATCTTACCTGTTCCTCTATCCAGCGGTGCGCTGTCTTCCTGGCTTCTGTAGTGTGTATGACAGCCGGGTCCCAAGTGCGCATGCACAAGAAGCAGTGCTCTTTGTGAATGGTAAGGCGGTACCTGGGACACATGACAGATCCCAGAAGCCGCCGGACCAATCACAAAGCGCAGCGCTTCTCGCTCATGCGCACTGGGCATCCGGCTGTCCGCCGAGCGCCATTACAGAAGCCGGGTAGACAGCGAGCGGCTGGATAGAGGAACAGGTAAGATCAAAGAACATCTCCGCGGAAGTAAGAGCGGGTACCTGTCAAATTGAGGTACCCCCTCCCCCCCTCCCCAAAGGTCAGCAGTCATCTCCTGTACTGTCCGCAGTCTCTGGTCATCCCTGTACTGTGTCCGCAATCTCTGGTCATCTCCTGTACTGTCCGCAGTCTCTGGTCATCTCCTGTACTGTCCGCAGTCTCTGGTCATCTCCTGTACTGTGTCCGCAGTCTCTGGTCATTCCCTGTACTGTGTCCGCAGACTCTGGTCATCTCCTGTAGTATGTCCGCAGTCTCTGGTCATCTCCTGTACTGTCCGCAGTCTCTGGTCATCTCCTGTACTGTCCACAGTCTCCGGTCATCCCTGTACTGTGTCTGCAGTCTCTGGTCATCTCCTGTACTGTGTCCGCAGTCTCTGGTCATCTCCTGTACTGTGTCCGCAGTCTCTGGTCATCTCCTGTACTGTGTCCGCAGTCTCTGGTCATCTCCTGTACTGTGTCCGCAGTCTCTGGTCATCTCCTGTACTGTGTCCGCAGTCTCTGGTCATCTCCTGTACTGTGTCCGCAGACTCTGGTCATCTCCTGTAGAATGTCCGCAGTCTCTGGTCATCTCCTGTACTGTCCGCAGTCTCCGGTCATCCCTGTACTGTGTCCGCAGTCTCTGGTCATCTCCTGTACTGTCCGCAATCTCCGGTCATCCCTGTACTGTGTCCGCAGTCTCTGGTCATCTCCTGTACTGTCCACAGTCTCCGGTCATCCCTGTACTGTGTCCGCAGTCTCTGGTCATCCCCTGTACTGTGTCCGCAGTCTCTGGTCATCCCCTGTACTGTGTCCGCAGTCTCTGGTCATCCCCTGTACTGTGTCCGCAGTCTCTGGTCATCCCCTGTACTGTGTCCGCAGTCTCTGGTCATCCCCTGTACTGTGTCCGCAGTCTCTGGTCATCCCTGTACTGTGTCCGCAGTCTCTGGTCATCCCCTGTACTGTGTCCGCAGTCTCTGGTCATCCCCTGTACTGTGTCCGCAGTCTCTGGTCATCCCCTGCACTGTGTCCGCAGTCTCTGGTCATCCCCTGCACTGTGTCCGCAGTCTCTGGTCATCCCCTGTACTGTGTCCGCAGTCTCTGGTCATCCCCTGTACTGTGTCCGCAGTCTCTGGTCATCCCCTGTACTGTGTCCGCAGTCTCTGGTCATCTCCTGTACTGTGTCCGCAGTCTCCGGTCATCTCCTGTACTGTTTCCGCAGTCTCCGGTCATCTCCTGTACTGTGTCCGCAGTCTCTGGTCATCCCTGTACTGTGTCCGCAGTCTCCGGTCATCCCCTGTACTGTGCCCGCAGTCTCTGGTCATCCCCTGTACTGTGTCCGCAGTCTCTGGTCATCCCATGTACTGTGTCCGCAGTCTCTGGTCATCTCCTGTACTGTGTCCGCAGTCTCTGGTCATCTCCTGTACTGTGTCCGCAGTCTCCGGTCATCTCCTGTACTGTGTCCGCAGTCTCTGGTCATCCCCTGTACTATGTCCGCAGTCTCTGGTCATCTCCAGTACTGTCCGCAGTCTCTGGTCATCCCTGTACTGTGTCCGCAGTCTCTGGTCATCTCCTGTACTGTGTCCGCAGTCTCTGGTCATCTCCTGTACTGTCCGCAGTCTCTGGTCATCTCCTGTACTGTGTCCGCAGTCTCTGGTCATCCCCTGTACTATATCCACAGTCTCTGGTCATCCCCTGTACTGTGTCCGCAGTCTCTCGTCATCCCCTGTACTATATCCGCAGTCCCTGGTCATCTCCTGTACTGTGTCCGCAGTCTCTGGTCATCTCCTGTACTGTGTCCGCAGTCTCTGGTCATCCCTGTACTGTGTCCGCAGACTCTGGTCTTCTCCTGTACTATGTCAGCAGTCTCTGGTCATCTCCTGTACTATGTCTGCAGTCTCTGGTCATCTCCTGTACTGTGTCCGCAGTCTCTGGTCATCCCTGTACTGTGTCCGCAGTCTCTGGTCATCTCCTTTACTGTGTCTGCAGTCTCTGGTCATCTCCTGTACTGTGTCCGCAGACTCTGGTCATCTCCTGTAGTATGTCCGCAGTCTCTGGTCATCTCCTGTACTGTCCGCAGTCTCCGGTCATCCCTGTACTGTGTCCGCAGTCTCTGGTCATCTCCTGTACTGTCCGCAGTCTCTGGTCATCTCCTGTACTGTGTCCGCAGTCTCTGGTCATCCCTGTACTGTGTCCGCAGTCTCTGGTCATCCCTGTACTGTGTCCGCGGTCTCTGGTCATCCCCTGTACTATATCCGCAGTCTCTGGTCATCTCCTGTACTGTGTCCGCAGTCTCTGGTCATCCCCTGTACTATATCCGCAGTCCCTGGTCATCTCCTGTACTGTGTCCGCAGTCTCTGGTCATCTCCTGTACTGTCCGCAGTCTCTGGTCATCCCTGTACTGTGTCCGCAGTCTCTGGTCATCTCCTGTACTGTGTCCGCAGTCTCTGGTCATCTCCTGTACTGTCCGCAGTCTCTGGTCATCTCCTGTACTGTGTCCGCAGTCTCTGGTCATCTCCTGTACTGTGTCCGCAGTCTCTGGTCATCCCTGTACTGTGTCCGCAGACTCTGGTCTTCTCCTGTACTATGTCAGCAGTCTCTGGTCATCTCCTGTACTATGTCCGCAGTCTCTGGTCATCTCCTGTACTATGTCCGCAGTCTCTGGTCATTTCCTGTACTGTGTCCGCAGTCTCTGGTCATCCCTGTACTGTGTCCGCAGTCTCTGGTCATCTCCTTTACTGTGTCTGCAGTCTCTGGTCATCTCCTGTACTGTGTCCGCAGACTCTGGTCATCTCCTGTACTATGTCAGCAGTCTCTGGTCATCTCCTGTACTATGTCCGCAGTCTCTGGTCATCTCCTGTACTGTGTCTGCAGTCTCTGGTCATCTCCTGTACTGTCCGCAGTCTCTGGTCATCTCCTGTAGTGTCCGCAGTCCCTGGTCATCTCCTGTACTGTGTCCGCAGTCCCTGGTCATCTCCTGTACTGTGTCCGCAGTCTCTGGTCATCTCCTGTACTGTGTCCGCAGTCTCTGGTCATCCCTGTACTGTGTCCGCAGTCTCTGGTCATCCCCTGTACTGTGTCTGCAGTCTCTGGTCATCTCCTGTACTGTGTCCGCAGTCTCTGGTCATCTCCTGTACTGTGTCCGCAGTCTCTGGTCATCTCCTGTACTGTCCGCAGTCTCTGGTCATCTCCTGTACTGTCCGCAGTCTCTGGTCATCCCTGTACTGTGTCCGCAGTCTCTGGTCATCTCCTGTACTGTGTCCGCAGACTCTGGTCATCTCCTGTACTGTCCGCAGTCTCTGGTCATCTCCTGTACTGTGTCCGCAGTCTCTGGTCATCCCTGTACTGTGTCTGCAGACTCTGGTCTTCTCCTGTACTATGTCAGCAGTCTCTGGTCTTCTCCTGTACTATGTCAGCAGTCTCTGGTCATCTCTGTACTGTGTCCGCAGTCTCTGGTCATCTCTGTACTGTGTCCGCAGTCTCTGGTCATCTCCTGTACTGTCCGCAGTCTCTGGTCATCTCCTGTACTGTGTCCGCAGTCTCTGGTCATCCCCTGTACTATATTCGCAGTCTCTGGTCATCTCCTGTACTGTGTCCGCAGTCTCTGGTCATCCCCTGTACTATATCCGCAGTCTCTGGTCGTCTCCTGTACTGTGTCCGCAGTCTCTGGTCATCCCCTGTACTGTATCCGCAGTCCCTGGTCATCTCCTGTACTGTGTCCGCAGTCTCTGGTCATCTCCTGTACTGTGTCTGCAGTCTCTGGTCATCTCCTGTACTGTCCGCAGTCTCTGGTCATCTCCTGTACTGTGTCCGCAGTCTCTGGTCATCTCCTGTACTGTGTCCGCAGTCTCTGGTCATCCCCTGTACTGTATCCGCAGTCCCTGGTCATCTCCTGTACTGTGTCCGCAGTCTCTGGTCATCTCCTGTACTGTGTCTGCAGTCTCTGGTCATCTCCTGTACTGTCCGCAGTCTCTGGTCATCTCCTGTACTGTGTCCGCAGTCTCTGGTCATCTCCTGTACTGTCCGCAGTCTCCGGTCATCCCTGTACTGTGTCCGCAGTCTCTGGTCATCTCCTGTACTGTCCGCAGTCTCCGGTCATCCCTGTACTGTGTCCGCAGTCTCTGGTCATCTCCTGTACTGTGTCTGCAGTCTCTGGTCATCTCCTGTACTGTCCGCAGTCTCTGGTCATCTCCTGTACTGTCCGCAGTCCCTGGTCATCTCCTGTACTGTGTCCGCAGTCTCTGGTCATCTCCTGTACTGTGTCCGCAGTCTCTGGTCATCCCTGTACTGTGTCCGCAGTCTCTGGTCATCCCCTGTACTGTGTCTGCAGTCTCTGGTCATCTCCTGTACTGTGTCCGCAGTCTCTGGTCATCTCCTGTACTGTGTCCGCAGTCTCTGGTCATCTCCTGTACTGTCCGCAGTCTCTGGTCATCTCCTGTACTGTCCGCAGTCTCTGGTCATCCCTGTACTGTGTCCGCAGTCTCTGGTCATCTCCTGTACTGTGTCCGCAGACTCTGGTCATCTCCTGTACTGTCCGCAGTCTCTGGTCATCTCCTGTACTGTGTCCGCAGTCTCTGGTCATCCCTGTACTGTGTCTGCAGACTCTGGTCTTCTCCTGTACTATGTCAGCAGTCTCTGGTCTTCTCCTGTACTATGTCAGCAGTCTCTGGTCATCTCTGTACTGTGTCCGCAGTCTCTGGTCATCTCTGTACTGTGTCCGCAGTCTCTGGTCATCTCCTGTACTGTCCGCAGTCTCTGGTCATCTCCTGTACTGTGTCCGCAGTCTCTGGTCATCCCCTGTACTATATTCGCAGTCTCTGGTCATCTCCTGTACTGTGTCCGCAGTCTCTGGTCATCCCCTGTACTATATCCGCAGTCTCTGGTCGTCTCCTGTACTGTGTCCGCAGTCTCTGGTCATCCCCTGTACTGTATCCGCAGTCCCTGGTCATCTCCTGTACTGTTACGCAGTCTCTGGTCATCTCCTGTACTGTGTCTGCAGTCTCTGGTCATCTCCTGTACTGTGTCTGCAGTCTCTGGTCTTCTCCTGTACTGTGTCCGCAGTCTCTGGTCATCTCCTGTACTGTCCGCAGTCTCCGGTCATCCCTGTACTGTGTCCGCAGTCTCTGGTCATCCCTGTACTGTGTCCGCAGTCTCTGGTCATCTCCTGTACTGTGTCTGCAGTCTCTGGTCATCTCCTGTACTGTCCGCAGTCTCTGGTCATCTCCTGTACTGTCCGCAGTCCCTGGTCATCTCCTGTACTGTGTCCGCAGTCCCTGGTCATCTCCTGTACTGTGTCCGCAGTCTCTGGTCATCCCTGTACTGTGTCTACAGTCTCTGGTCATCTCCTGTACTGTCCGCAGTCTCTTGTCATCTCCTGTACTGTGTCCGCAGTCTCTGGTCATCTTCTGTACTGTCCGCAGTCTCCGGTCATCCCTGTACTGTGTCCGCAATCTCTGGTCATCTCCTGTACTGTCCGCAGTCTCCGGTCATCCCTGTACTGTGTCCGCAGTCTCTGGTCATCTCCTGTACTGTGTCTGCAGTCTCTGGTCATCTCCTGTACTGTCCGCAGTCTCTGGTCATCTCCTGTACTGTCCGCAGTCTCTGGTCATCCCTGTACTGTGTCCGCAGTCTCTGGTCATCCCTGTACTGTGTCCGCAGTCTCTGGTCATCTCCTGTACTGTGTCTGCAGTCTCTGGTCATCTCCTGTACTGTCCGCAGTCTCTGGTCATCTCCTGTACTGTCCGCAGTCTCTGGTCATCTCCTGTACTGTGTCTGCAGTTTCTGGTCATCTCCTGTACTGTGTCTGCAGTTTCTGGTCATCTCCTGTACTGTCCGCAGTCTCTGGTCATCTCCTGTACTGTGTCTGCAGTCTCTGGTCATCCCTGTACTGTGTCCGCAGTCTCTGGTCATCCCTGTACTGTGTCCGCAGTCTCTGGTCATCTCCTGTACTGTGTCTGCAGTCTCTGGTCATCTCCTGTACTGTCCGCAGTCTCTGGTCATCTCCTGTACTGTTCGCAGTCTCTGGTCATCCCTGTACTGTGTCCGCAGTCTCTGTTCATCCCTGTACTGTGTCCGCAGTCTCTGGTCATCCCCTGTACTGTGTCCGCAGTCTCTGGTCATCCCCTGTATTGTGTCCGCAGTCTCTGGTCATCTCCTGTACTGTCCGCAGTCTCTGGTCATCTCCTGTACTGTGTCCGCAGTCTCTGGTCATCCCCTGTACTATGTCCGCAGTCTCTGGTCATCTCCTGTACTGTGTCCGCAGTCTCTGGTCATCTCCTGTACTGTGTCTGCAGTCTCTGGTCATCCCTGTACTGTGCCTGCAGTCTCTGGTCATCTCCTGTACTGTGTCCGCAGTCTCTGGTCATCTCCTGTACTGTCCGCAGTCTCTGGTCATCTCCTGTACTGTCCGCAGTCTCTGGTCATCTCCTGTACTGTCCGCAGTCTCTGGTCATCTCCTGTACTGTGTCCGCAGTCTCTGGTCATCCCTATACTGTGTCCGCAGTCTCTGGTCATCCCTGTACTGTGTCCGCAGACACTGGTCTTCTCCTGTACTATGTCAGCAGTCTCTGGTCATCTCCTGTACTATGTCCACAGTCTCTGGTCATCTCCTGTACTGTGTCCGCAGTCTCTGGTCATCCCTGTACTGTGTCCGCAGACTCTGGTCTTCTCCTATACTGTGTCTGCAGTCCATTAGTTCAGAATTTTTTTTTCCTGTTTTCTGCCTCTAAAACCTAGGTGCTTATGGTCAGGTGCGTCTTATGGAGCGAAAAATACGGTATATATATATATATATATATATATATATATATATATATATATATATATATACACACTCAAGTGTTTGTATATTCATTTGAATGTTTGAAAGTATATATTATGTTACTTTGGTATTTTTTGTGCTTATAGCAGCAAATCACAACTGTACCCCCTGAGCCCCTGAAGAAGCTACAGTGCGAAATGTGTCGGCACCTGGCATATCCTCCCTTTTATAGACTGGCACATTGTGGCAAGCAGTATATATGATATTATGTGTCTATGTAGGAGGGGAAGTGTATTATGTGAGTTGTGATTTTGAGGACAAAAATGTGGTTCTGTTGTTTCAGTACACTTTGATTTTATCTTTTAGGAATATGTAATACCCTGCTAATTTTTAAACTGATTCTACAATAAAAGTTGTTTATTTTATTATAAATAGTGGTTGTTATTGCTCTGAGAAAGGTTATCAGCACCTAGAAAATCTCAACTCTTTAAAGCTTTTCCAATGACTGTTTTTTCAAATTTAGGGATGTGGTGACTGAAGGCACCAACCGGACCTATTATTACTTTCATGTTAAAAAAATAAAGAAATTAATTAATTTAATTAATTAAATCTATCTAGAATTCATAGATTGAAATTTGAATACAAACCATTATCTGTAGACTGACTGTAAGTATATAAATATTTAAATTTTAGGCATTTAATATTAGGTATTTCAGTATCTTCTGCATGTCAAATTTGGTTTCATGCTTACTCCATGAACAATACAAATGGCAAGAATGATGCAAAACCATAACAATCAATCATATTTTAGTTTACTAGAGTCATTTAAAATGTGATTTTCGTTTGCTATGAGTTACTGCACTGCTGGGTCACCACTACAGTACTGGCTGCAGACATTACAATTGATGTAAGGTGATCATCATTTTCAATTGTAATTGACAGCTCTTTTTCTCTCTCTCTTTTTTTTTTTTTAATTTTAACAGATTTTCAAAATAAATTGAAAAATAAAAGATCAATTACACTATACACTTTCAAAAATTGATTTGACACATGCACATTATGATCACAAATGAAAAAAAAAACCTCTGACACACAGACACATTAAAAATTAATCAGAAGAAGCAATACATTTTCTGCGTTGTTCAGGTGTATCTGAATAAAAAAAAAACACATGTTCCAGCAATCAAACAGCTATCAAACAGTTACAGTACATTATAAAACTGGTAGAAACAGGGACTCTTGCAAGTACATGGCCACTGAAATATGCAATGGGTGTTTTGTAAGGAATAAATTACTTCATGTACAAAATCGTCTAAACTGGCATTTGCAGACAATCTGCCTCCTTCCATTCTCTAAGCTGTATTTAAATAATGACAGAAGAGATGTGACTGCTTCCTATGCGCCTCACAGACAATTTCAAATGCCATGCAAATATATAGGGTACAATACACCAATATATTAAATAAATTAGTACCATAAGGAGTATCTATATTACATAACTTTATCAAATTGTATTTGTCCCAAGAACTTAATCTATGATCTTCTTTCATTTTTCAGAGGAACAATAATTTATATAATGAATGTATACATATTGGGGGGGATTTACTAATACTGGTGCAGTCAGAATCTGTTGTAGATGTACATGGTAGCCAATCAGCTTCCAACTTTAGCTTGTTCAATTAACCTATAGCAATAAAACCTCGAAGCTGATTGTTTTTTCTGCAGCTACACCAGAATTGTTGTATTGCATTCAAAACCATAATCTATACTGTTATGAAAAGGCATTCCATAGAATTTTGAATAGTTTTTATAAAAGCCTTTTCACATTTATGCCCATGTAGCAATGCACCTTACTGCATGCATTTATTCATGCTTTTAAACTCATGACTTGCATGAAGACACAGGAACATTCGAAACAGGGATTTTTCATAGTTCAGATGTGTTTACTTTGTGCAAAATTCCGTCATACATTCATTTTTGACCATAAAGCACAAAAATGCAGAGTGTCCTAAGTCACGCTACACTGCAGTGCTGAGATACGAACTAGGCGTATAATAAACAGGATTTCTACTTGAAATGCATTCTTTTGCTGTAAAATGCAAGATATTTTTTCCTGCGGAAAAGCAGACAAACATGAACGGGTCATCTATTTCAAAAACAATTTTTAAGGGTTTTCTATTATGCAGATGGTTTTCAGTTTTTTAAGAAGCACGTTTTCATATACCTGTATAAGTATAGAGCATTGCATGTTTAAAACTGCCCACCTAATTTTACTATGTAATTGTGCAATCTCATTTAGATTCAGCAACAACTGCAACAACTTTGTGATACAAAGAGCTATCTGATTGCCTATCTGCCAACTTCCTGAAAGCAGATAAAGAGAACCCTTTAGCACAAAGTACATAGGCAAACGGCACACCCCAGCCTCAACACCCCTACCGTGCCCTTAGTTAAGTGGACCATAAAAAACGAATTCACCAAAACTATTGCTTAAACCCAAGATATTGTTTTTATCATTACTCTTCCTTTATAATGTTTTTTCAAACTAGCAAATACTTTATTCTAGAGCAGGGTTGTCAAACTCAATTTCATCATGGGCCACATCAGCATTATGGTTGCGCTCAGAGGGCCGGTTGTATATTAAATATTTGCCTCTGCACTCAATTATTACTGGTATTACTGGTAATTAGTAATAACTTAAGACTTAAAGTGATATTAAAGTTTCATTCATTTAACCACTTGCCCTCTTGAGGATTTCCCCCCCTTCCTGACTAGGCCATTTTTTGCGTTACAGCGCTGTGTTACTTTAACAATTGCGCGGTCAAGCAATGCTGCACCCAAATGAAATTTGTGTCCTTTTTTATTTCTTGTGCTATTAAAAAATTTTCTTTTTTCTGAACTCTCAGAAAAGTTGTATAAATTCAGTACTTTAAACGGATGTAGAGAAGAGAATACTGCAGATAAACAGGTATAACTTGTGTAGGAGTATTTGTTTCGTCTTTGTATCAGGTCAGTCACTTCACTGGGTATATGTGAGAGTTTAGAACCACTTTAAAATAAGCCATAATGTAATATCATCTTCTACTGTATGCATGTTTGGAAACCAATCCTCTAGTGACTTTACAGATCTACCATAAGGTCACCCTTAGCAAGTGACTTAAAAAAAAAGTACATATTGACATTTATAGGTAATAACACCAGAGATTGCTGATCCAGGGAACATCCGATTGACTTCAGGGGATCAGGAAGAATTTTTTCCCCCGAGCTCGAGCAAATCGAACTATGCTTTATAGGGTTTTCTTCCTTCCTCTGGATCAATTGTTGGTATAAAGTTTTGTATATGGATGTTTTGTATTTATGTATCCTATTTATTTACTGTTTCTATTGATGGAACTAGATAGACTTTTCCACTTGACTAACTATGTAACCATAATGTATATACTGTATTAAGTGTATAAGTTTGCAAGTTTCTTAAAGCGGAACTTCACTCTCTCAATCAGCATTGGCTATTTTTAATCCTTATGCTGCTAGCATTAGTAAATAGATAGGAAGGTATATCATATTTACTTGTTTTAAATCTATTTTTACATTTCTTCAGTTACTTCCTGGTTCTAATGCTTAGGCAAATGATGTCATACATCCCAGGAGTCTTCAGGCAGGAAGGATGGGTTTTCTCAGCTGAGCACACCCTCCTGCCTGCATGCCTGAACTAAGGGAAGATGGATTCCGAGAAGTAAATGCTACATAAATCATCTGTCCTTACACAAGATGGCCAAAGCCAGAAATGCTATGAGGTGTTTTTCAAAGCAATTTCTTATCAAAATAAAGAATGGAGACATGGATAGATGTGGGATATTGTTTTGAATATTAAAAATGAATTAAATAATGGTTTTGGTTTGTGGTGCTCAGATGCAGTATAGTTCCAATTTAACCATTTGCCCTCCAGAGGATTTACCCCCCTTCGTGACCAGGCCATTTTTTGCATTATGGCACTGCATTATTTTAACTGAGAATTGCGCAGTCATGTAATGCTGCACCCAAATGAAATTTGCATCCTTTTTTTTCCATGAATTGAGCTTTCTTTCGGTAGTATTTGATCACCTGTGCGTTTTTTACTTTTTGCGCTATACGTAAAAAAAGACCGACAATATTGAGAAAAATACAATCTTTTGACTTTTTGCTATTAAACATGTCCAGTAAAAAAATTAAAAAAATCAAATTTCATCATAAATTTAGGCCAAAATGTATTCTGCTACATGTCTTTGCTACAAAAAAATCCCACTACTTGTAAATTAATTGGTTTACGTAATGGCAGCAATCAGCGACTTATAGCAGGACTAGCACTGACACTGTACTAATGGCACTGGGCAGGAAGGGGCTAATATGAGGGCGATCAAAGGGTTAACTGTGTGCTGTGTGCTGTTTACACTGTGCTTTGTCCCTGTGCTTCACTGTAATCATACTGCTTTGCATGGCAGTGCTGTGCACAGCCATGCAAAGCAGTGTGCATGAGCCAACAGGGAAGAGAACTGTTTTGTTTACCAGCAGTTCTCCCCATCAAAGATCCTCGGAAATCACTAGGCACTGGCGAGTATTCACCGGCTGAGACCTGGTAATTGACAGCCGTGGCCTTGAACCGGAAATGCAAAATCACGTATATATATGTGATTTTGTGCACCCGTGCCGCCCTGTAGCAGTATTTATGCTATAGGGCGGTCGCATTTCATACTTCCCTTCTCTGTGCAATGGTTTTGCACAGAGCAGCCCCGATCCTCTTCTTCTCAGGTCCCCCACTGGCGCTCCTGGCTCCTCTCCCTTGATCAGTGCCCGCAGTAGCAATCTTGCTATGGGGGCACTGATATGTGCTCGCTCCCGAGCCACACTCTATGCATTCATAAGATGAGGATAAAGAGCCCCCTCTTTCTCCTCACTGGCTCACTGACTGCGATTGACAGCAGTGGGAGCTAAGGGTCAAGTTTTAGTAAATAACCCCCAAACTGCCTGCCCTTCCCCAAGGGCCAAAAAAAAAACAACGAAAGATGAGACAAAAATGTTAAAGGTGTTGCCAAATGGAGGCAGTGGGTGACCCTTTCCCCTCCTCTTATTCTTCCCTCATCTGTTCCTCCTCCTCCTCCTCTCCTTCCTTCTTCCTCGACTTCTTCTCTTCTTCCTTCACCTCTTCCTCCTCTAATGTAAAGTGTTACTAAATCCACAACAGTCTGTATATGAAGTAAAGCATGTTTATTATACTCACTGTGGAGAGGGGTTAATCCTCTGCATTGTGTAAAAAGGCCATTTGATCCTGTCTTCTCTGCTCCTCTTCTTGTTCAAATGTCCACGTCTTATTTCCTGATAAGACAGACTGAACCATAGCCATTCTGCACATGCTCAGTTTAGTGTGTATTGCTAGAGAGGTATTTTATTTTCTTGGGAGAGTGCATGTTACCAGCACAGGGCCAATCAGCACTGTCTAGATAGAGGTCAGGGGTTTTGCATCCTCCTGGAGCAGAAAGAAAACTTCTCTTACAAGCTTTAACCAGTGCTGAGCTGGACACTGATAGAAGTCACAAGACTGCTCTAACTGCTGATGAGAAAAGGTATTTAGCAGTTTATAATTACTAAAATAATTGCATTTCCATGTTGTGTGTACTGTGGGAGACCAGATATAGTGAATGCAGGGTCCTGGGTGTAGTAACACTTTAATATCAGTTTAAGGAGGCATCAGGGGTCTATTGGACCCTAATGTCACCTCTGCAATCTGATGAAGCTGATCAAGCACAGAATGGGCGGCTGCATTACTATTGTGTAGAAGTGATCAGGCTGCTTTATGTGAACACTGAAAACATACTGTAAAATCTAAACAACCTCCAGGATGTTATAGCGAGCTTGTGTATGTTCTGATGTTGGTGTAACAGTTACGTCGCTGGCAGCAAAAGGATTAAATGGATATTTTTAGTCTATCACCTACATTTTAGACAGAGGGGTCCAAAAAAAACGTATACACACTTCAACAGTTGTTATCTATGCCCTTTTTTAAAACCCAAATTGAATTGTGGCAGTGATGTGTACTACTAGGATTCCCTAAAAGACGTCAGTAGTAGCAGCAATGTTGATGTCACCATGTGACCATTAGGAGAGAGTCAAAGAAAATGGCAGAGATACGCTTGACTTTCGAGCAACGTAAGACCATTTTGAAGTGGTATTGTAAATGTGAAAATGTGTGTGAAGTTCAACGAGACATGAGTTTGGAACAGAACCACCAACACGACTAACAGTCGCACAAATTCATGGTATGTTTGAAACCAATGGCACTGTGTGTGAAGCGTGATGAGAAAAAGTAAAGGTCTGGGAGGGACCACACAGCAACAAGTTCTGCTTTGTGAGATGTGAGAGCCTATCTCGATAACATTCTGGCAACACTTTGGATAGGACGTAGAGGTGCTGGTTCCTCCACTCTCCCCGAACTTATCACCCCTCGATTTCTGTCTGTGGGGAATACTAAAGGATGTGGTGTACCATAGAAAACCACATACACTGACTGCACTACGGGAAGAAATGTAGACATCATGCAGAGCAATTCCTGTGGACACTCTAGTCAATGTTGTTCATGCAGTAGTTTACCAAAATCGAAAGTGTTTGGATGCCAATGATGACCACTTTGAGCACCTAATGTAATTGCATGATTCAAGCATGACTTTCAGCTACCTTTTGATGTTTATATATTATTATTATACAGGATTTATATAGCTCCAACAGTTTGCTCAGCGCTTTACATTATGGTGACAGTACAGTAGCAATACAATTCAATACAAGAGGGATTCAAGGGCCCTGCTCCTTGGAGCTTACAATCTAGGAGGGAGGGGATAGTGGTACAAAAGGTAATAACTGTGGGGGATGGAGTGGTTGGGAGAGTAGAGGATTCCAGTGTTAGCTGAGGGCAGGGTAGGCTTCCCTAAAGAGGTAGGTTTTCAGAGTGTGCCTAAAAGTGAGCAGAGCAGGCGATAGTCTGATAGTTTGGGGTAGGGAGTTCCGGAGGATGGGGGGAAGCCCTGGAGACGAGCATGGGAGGAGGAGACAAGGGAGCTAGAGAGTAGGAGGTCTTGTGAGGAGCGGAGAGTGCGGTTTGAGTGATATTTGGAGGCAAGATCGATGATGTAATTTGGGGCAGTGTTATGAACGGCTTTATACATCAGTGTTAGTGTTTTGAATTTTATCTGTTGGGCAATGGGAAGCCAGTGGAGGGATTGGCAGAGAGGAGTGGCAGATACAGAACGGTTAGCAAGGTGGATGAGTCTGGCAGCAGCATTCATGATAGACTGAAGTGGGGATAGCCTGCGATGAGATATATAAATCTAGTAATAACATTTGTATGCATATATTTTTCATGCTAAATTGTGTAAGTCTGTATTTAGCTATTAAACTGGAACAAATACTTTTTTTCCCCATTTTGGATAGAGTTAGAGATGGTTATATCCCGTGTTAGGTTTTTGTTTTTTTTTTGCCCCACAGAGAGATTTCCCTTCACTTCCTGCCCATAGCCAATACACAAACTCCACCCCCAAAATGAAGGAATCCCTGGGTCACCAGAGCTTTGCCCTGTACACACTATAAGAAAATTGTACAAAAATTTTCCTACGAGGACCAATCGTCCGATAATCGGATCGTTAGTACACAGCTTTCAAGAGCTGATCATGACAATTCGTGTGACAATATCCGAAGAGAGAAGCGTGAAAATGTTTCTTGTACAATACCAGATCGTACCATTTTCGTTTAATCAGTACAATAGTCGTCCCAAAATACAATACAAATACAATGCAATACATGACATCACTTTCGAAATTCTTTTCTTTCATAGGAGAATTTTCGTTTCTTTAGTAACCTTTTCACTTTTGATGTGAGACTAGCAGGCGAAAAAAAAAAGGGGCGATCGTTCGTCCGATATTCTCATCATGTGTATGGGGCTTTATTGTCAACACTGGAATTGTTCCCCTCTTTTTATGTTATGTGGACAACCCACAATTTAGGATTTTCTTTCACTTTCAGAGATAACAGTAAACATGACAAACATAGAGGGGGAATCTTCCTAATGCGGGCACAGACAGCAATAAAAACCTGACAGGTGTTTGAATCCATCTCCACTCTATCCAAAACTAAAAAAAGGCAA